>NC_081372.1:10004167-10304167 GCF_030684315.1 Stegostoma tigrinum
GAACTTCCATTGAAATGAGTCACTGATGCATTGGTTAGTGCTCAATATTCAGGAGAAGATTCAGTCCTGCATCAGAGCTTGATATCGACACAGTTCCTTTTTTGATGTTATCTCACTTCGTCACAAATCTGGCACTGATGCAATCACCCTTTTGATCCAAAACACTGGAATTTCAGGAACTGACTCTGTTCTGCCCTGAGGAACTGCCAATTAATGTTTGAAGAAAATTGTAAGGATGTGCATTCAGTATAAGTCACTTTGACTGTCTTCACACAAAATCTTAAATGCATTGAGTCACTTAGATATTTTTATTTCTGTGCAAGATGTTGAAAATTAAAACAGAGACAATTAACGGCTTTGCATGTCAGTCAGGAGTGATGATGAACTTTTATAAAATTTGGTTCAGTCTTGACTGGAATATTGCTGAGGTTTTTGGCATCATATTTAGTACGAAGCAGGCCTCAAAATACGCAGGTGGGAGTGTGAGGTGTAGTGGGTGGCGGGTTCACTCGCCTTAGTCAAAATTCCTGAAAAAATTCAACCACAGTGTGTGAAGAACCACTTGGTGAAACTGGACAGAATAGGTGAGGAGCCAATGTCTCAGCACCCGGTCCTCTAGCACACTCACTGCTTATGGGTTCGATCTTGAGATGATCGACAACACAAGTGGGAGAGAAATAAGCTGGCAAAATAATTGATGCCAGTGAGTACATGGCATGAGATGAAGCCCCCTTTTGCTGCCAGCCAGAAGCCCGACCTCCCTCCAGAGGCCGGGGATTTTGCTGGAGGCTGTGCGATGTGACTTCTTGCTGGGAACACTTTATGGCACCTGGCAACCATTTTTAAAGCCACTGTTGCACCAGATATGGTGATCAATGGGTCTGGAACATTACAGATCACTGAGCTAAGAGCAAATCACTGCAGATACTGGAATCTGTACTGAAAGCAACAAATGCTGGAGATCATAGCCAGTCAGATAGCATCCGTGGAGAGAGAGCAAGCTCAAAACTGAAGTCTCCTGCTCTCCCTCTATGCGTGTGTCTGACCCACTGAGGTCACTGAGCTGGACAGATTCTCGAGCAGCAGGGGAGTCCCGATGAATGCGCTGGGGTGGTGACAGAAAAGCAGCAAAACGCGGTTAAGGCCACAATCAAATCCTACTGAACAGCAGAGTGAATTCAAAGGGCTGAATGGCCCACTCTTGCTCATATTTTTGTGTAAGTTGTTCCTTCTCTTGTAACCTGCTGAAATGCTGGTGAGTGCCATTTGAGAGGGGTGGAGGAAGAAGGTGGGGATCATTTAGGGTAGTGGCTGGCTACAGAGGACAAGATTGAGAGCCAATCCTTCAGTGCCACTTTGAGACGATGCGAACCCCTTACATTGCGATCCCAGTAAGCACACAGATTTAATGGCACAGATCTTCGAAGGTAATTGTTTCGATTTTGCTCCTGAAGTTTCTAATCATAAAGCACTGCGTGTCACTGATGAATATCGCAAATATCACAGGTTACTCTTTCGCATATCTGCTCTCACGAGTCTGTTGAAGCTGGCAATTATTTGGGGGCTTGCTTTTCAGTTCACTGGCTGCAGTTATCTGAATCTCTGCTGATAAATGTCAGTGCCGTTTGCATTTCAAATTATTTGTTGTCTCTTTTCTGAGAAAAAAAGGAAACACAATAGCAGGGCCCGCAGAATTGAGAAATAGTCCCAGAGAGAGGCAGCAGCGGGGTAGAGAAGGGACAAAAAAAACTTCCAGCTCTTGCTCTATATTTGGCTAAAACATGACAGGAGTTGTTGGGTGATGCGGTGATAAAGGATTGAGTCAGAGGTGAGTCAGACATGACCCACGCTTCTTTATCCATTGGTGTTAAAAATGGTGTGAATCAAATAGTCTAGAGTCATCAAGGGATTCATTCTGGTTCTAAAGTGCGGGCTGGTCTTGCAGCAACAGCTGATATAATCTGTTTGCTTTCCTGATTCGTTGTTATGAGATCAATTAAAGGAGCATGGTGGGGATGCAAAATGTATTTTCCAAGTGAAGCTATTAGCTAAAGACACTTAAACCCACCCTCCTTCCCCAGACAGACCTAATTATCCCAAACTGGTGTTCTGCCAATTAGACACAAGGGCCAGAACACACCCTTGCCCCAGTCATACCCACACCAGCTTTCCATCATTGTCACTCGGTGAAAACTCTTTCTGGCTGAGCCACCACAAGTGGAGGATGATTGAAGTCCCACCTGCATTTTCTAAGGGTGGGCAGTAAACGTGCTTCTCACCTGTTATGTCTCCCACTCAGAGAATGTGTATCATAGAATGCTTACGGTGTGGAAAGAGGCTATTCGGCCCATCAAATCCACACATGACCATCCCAACAGCATCTCACCCAGACCTATCCCATCTGTAACCTTGCATTTCCCATTGCTAATCCACTGAACCTGCACATCCCAGGACACTATGGGAAAATTTCCCATGGCCAATCCACCTAACCTGCACATCGTTGGACTGTGAGAGGAAACCGGAGCATCCGGAGGAAACCCACTGGGTGAAGGTGAAAATTCCACATAGGCAGTCATCCAAGGGTGGATTACAACAAATTGCATTTCAATTGCACCTCTCATGCCATAGAGCAGCCAAAGGGGCTGTACAATGGATGGGGTAGGGGTAGCAAGGTTACCCAAGATAATTTGACACCAAGCCATGCGAGGAGATAATAGGGAAAGTGACCCAAAACTTGGTCAAAGTGACCTGCTTTAAGTAACAGGGTAGCTACAAGAGCAGGCCAGAAGTTGGGAATACTGCAGCGAGTAACACAGCTCCTGAATCCTCAAAGCATGCCCACCATCTACAAGGAACAAGCCAGGAGTGTGATGGAATACTCCCCACTTGCCTGGATAGATGCAGCTCCAACAGCATTCAAGAATCTTGACACCATCCAGGACAAAGCAGCCGCTTGATTGGCACCACATCCACAAACATTCACTCCCTCCACCACCATTGCTCAGCAGCAGTGTGTACTATCAGCAAGGTGCACTGCAGAAATTCACCAAAGATCCTCAGACAGCACCTTCCAAATCCACAACCACTCCCATCCAGAAGTACAAGGGCATCAGACATATGGGAATCACCACCTCCAAGTTACCCTCTAAGTCACTCGCCATCCTGACTTAGAAATAAATCTCTGATCCTTCACTGGCGCTGGGTCAAAAGCCTGAAATTCCCTCCCTAGTAGCATTGTGGGTCAACGCACAGCAGGAGGACTGCAGTGGTTCAAGAAGGCAGCTCACCACCACCTTCTCAAGGGCAATTAGGGATGGGCAAGAAATGCTGGCCACCCAGCGACTCCCACATCCCACAAATGCATAAAAAAAAATTTAAGTAAGGGGAGATTTACTTGGAGGATTCCAGAGCTTGGGAGTCAGACATCTGGGGATGCAGCCAGCAATGAGAATTGGGGAGTAGACAGCGTTCAGAGGGTCTAGAGATCCTGCAGGGCTGCAGGAAGTTGTACAGTTGGGAGCGAGACAAGGCCACACAAGGACTTGAATAGCAGGATAAGAATTTTAAAATCCAAGCATTGCCAATGCAGGTGCCAGTGTAAGTAGCACCATGTGCAGTGTCTTTGCTAGCTGCAGCTTTTTTTGAAGGCCACCTTTCCAGAAGCAGATGAGAAGAAGCTGGTTCGATTTTGTAGCATGCAGAATGTGCTAAGTCATGTTCAGAGTTAATCACTTCACCCAGTCAAATGAACGCTGTTCTTAATGACACAGGAATGGAAATCATATGCCACCTCGGAATTGCCTGCCGTTGAGAATTCCCTCGTAACTCACTTACATAGAAATCAGAGCATGGCTGATGTTTCAGAAGACAAGATCAGGAAAGATGATCCATCGACAGGGGCCTGGCTAGTCATTAGGCTTAGTTTTATTCACTTTTACCTGCTATAGAAAGGATGTTATTGAACTGGAAAGGTTGCAAAAAAGACTTACAAAGATGTTACTGAGACTGGGAGGTTTGAGTTTTAAGGAGACGCTGGATAGGTCAGGTGGAACTTCTTCACCCAAAGGGTTGTGAATCTGTGGAATTCCCTGCCCAGTGAAGCGGTTGAAGTCACCTCGCTGAATGCTTTTAAGGCAAGGCGAGATAAATTTTTGAACAGTAAAGGAATTAAGGGCTATGGTACATGGACGAGTAAGTGGAGCTGAGTCTCAAGAAGATCAGCCATGATCTTATTAAATGGCGGGGCAAGCTCGAGGGGCTGAATGGCCTACTCCTGCTCCTAGTTCTTCTGTTCTTATAGGCTGGGGCATTTTTTCCTGGTACATCAGAGGCTGAGGACAACCTTATAGATGTTTATAAAATCATGAGGGGCATAGAAACAGTGAAACATTATCATCTTTTCCCCAGGGTAGGGGAGTCCAAAACATAGGTTTAAGGTGAGAGGGGAAAGATTTAAAAGGGACCCGAGGAGCAGCTTTTTCATGCAGAAGGCGTTATATATATGGAACGAGCTGTAGAGGAAGTGGTAGAGTTTGTTACGATTACAACATTTAAAAGACATTTGGACGGATACGTGGATAGAAAAGGTTTAGAGGTATAGAGGCCAAATGCAGGCAAATTAGCTCAATTTAGGAAAGCTGGTCAGTGTGGACAATTTGGGCCGAAGTTCCTGTTTCTGTGCCATATGACCCTATGACTCTGTAACCCTGGAATAAGGAGCATTTATTACACATCTCTGCATTCCCTTGGTGCTGAGGTGCTTTCTCAAAAACTGAGTAAATTCCATAGTCATTTCCGAGGGTAGCTAAGACATTGCTGTGTGTCTGGGCTCATGTATAGCTCAAACCAGGTAAGGACAGCAGATTTCCAACCCCCGACACCCCCCAACTTAATCAACTAGATGGTTTTTTAAATGATAATTTGGTTGTTTCATGTTCGCCAGTACTGAGGCTAGTGTTTTGTTTCAAGTCTACTTAGCTAACTGTGTCCGTTGGCTTCTGAAGCAGATCCTCTTTTCACAACCTCAATGTGGCACCCCATCTCGAATGACAACGGAGACAGCAGTTTTAAGGACACTCAGAAGCCTCAGTGGAAAAAGGGGAAGGTGACAAGTGTGTTTAGGAGGAACTTGCCACAAACTGTGCCATGTAGCTGCACCAGAACACAGTCAGAAACTGAGCATATAATCTCTGCAGCAGAGGATCGATGAACTATGTGGAAGCTTCTCAAACACCTTACTGAAGTCTATATAGACAACGTCCACCACTCTACCTTCATCAGTCTGCTTTGTCGTTTCCTCAAAAGTACCCTGTCCATTCCCCTCACTTCTTCAGGGTAACACTAGGCCTCTCTGCTCACAGAGCTGTGGTCCCAAAATTGGCATAGGAGTCAGCTGAAGATGGACAAATCATGAAGCTTAGCAGGTATAACCATTGTTGTGAGAGGATTGACAATGACAGTGGCAGTTTAACTAACTACAGTTAAATTTCTCAGCTCCAGTGGTGTTATTTGACACCAGGTCTCTGGATTGTTAATCCTGGATCATAACCACTTTGCAAACCTTCCAGCCATCACTGAGGCTGGAGTTGAGGTTGCCACAATATTTTTTGGGCTAATTTCTTCCAATGAATTCCTCACATGCAGAGGGCTTTGACAACTGGGATTGGAAGACAGAACTGTGTGAGTCAGCACTGCCTTGAAACGGATTTGAATTATCAACTTGGTGAAGTATCCATCAAGGTATTCTATTGAATGCTGCAGGCAGAGATGTGGGTGAGGGGCTGTTTATGTACACTCGCATGTGCATGTCTCCTGCTGAAGTTTACCAGCTCTGGTTGGACAGAGTCCCAGAAGTGTCTTCACATAACTCCCCGCCTCCAATCACCACATCCCTGCCATTGGAAGCACACATTCATCTTCATGCCCCACATTTCATTTTAAATGAAAACTGGAAAAATGAAAGTCTCAAGCAATGCCCAGGATTCAGAGAATTTGCTCCATCTCTCACTCTGTAAGTAAAAGATAAAGCTAAAGGCTTTAAAACCTGAACTGCTAACTCAATATGAGACCTGGGTCTAACTGACCAGCTACTTATTGAGAATCTTACATAGATAAGCTGCAGAGCTGGGCTGAGAGGTCGCAAATGGAGTTTAATGCAGACAAGTGTGAGGTGATGCACTTTGGTAGGAGTAACCAGAAGGCAAAGTACAGGGCTAATGATAAGATTCTTAGTAGTGTAGATGAGCAGAGAGATCTCGGTGTCCATGTACACAGATCCTTGAAAGTTGCCACCCAGGTTGACAGGGCTGTTAAGAAGGCATACAGTGTTTTAGCTTTTATTAATAGAGGGATCGAGTTCCAGAACCAATAGGTTATGGTGAAGCTGTACAAAACTCTGGTGTGGCCGCACTTGGAGTATTGTGTGCAGTTCTGGTCACTGCGTTATAAGAAGGATGTGGAAGCTTTGGAAAGGGTGCAGAGGAGATTTATTAGGATGTTGCCTGGAATGGAGGGAGGGTCTTATGAGGAAAGGCTGAGGGACTTGAGGCTGTTTTCATTAGAGAGAAGAAGGTTGAAAGGTGACTTAATTGAAACATATAAAATAATCAGAGGGTTAGATAGGGTGGATAGGGAGAGCCTTTTTCCTAGGATGGTGGCGGCGAGCACAAGGGGGCATAGCTTTAAATTGAGGGGTGAAAGATATAGGACAGATGTCAGAGGTAGTTTCTTTACTCAGAGAGTAGTAAGGGAATGGAACGCTTTGCCTGCAATGGTAGTAGATTCGTCAGCTTTAGGTACATTTAAGTCTTCATTGGATAAGCATATGGACGTACATGGAATAGTGTAGGTCAGATGGGCTTGAGATCGGTATGACAGGTCGGCACAACATCGAGGGCCGAAGGGCCAGTACTGTGCTGTACTGTTCTATGTTCTATGTATCTTCCATCACCTCACAATTGACAGCAACATAGTGTTGAAAGAACTGAGAGAAAGTCACCTCTTTCTAACTGTTTGGGAGGTTGATATACAAGATTTTTTAATAAATCTATTTCTACCCCTATAATAACTCTGCAGAACTGTATACCTTCTCATCCTGTCTGTGTATGAATGTGTACACGTTCAGGTTTATAGGCGATACATCTGTACTTTTTCTTCCTCAGAGGTGTTACACACAGCAGCATTCTGAATATTAAGCTTTGGCTGTTCACTGATAATTTCACTGTTTTCATCTCCATTTACAACTCCTCCATTAATGACTGAACTCATGCCATAATGAGCTGGGCAACATCCAAGCTTGTTGTTGGCAGTTGGAAATGTCATTTTGAGTTCTCAAAGCGCAGTGCTTCAGGACTAAAGTGTTTTAGTGCAGTAAGAGTGGCTTCATTGTCATATTGGAAATTCCTCGAGAGCTTGATGCTGTTTCTCTGTTTCCAGTGGGTTCAGAACCTAAGCAGCTGCCATACATTCTGATTTAAGGAGTCAGCCTTCCCTCACAGTGTTTGGAGTTTTTGGATTTCTCAACTTCAGAGAAATATCACAGAGTCAGAGAGATGTACAGTATGGAAACAGACCCTTCGATCCAACTCATCCATGCCAACCAAATATCCTAAATTACTCTAGACCTATTTGCCAGCATTTGGCCCATATCCCCCTAAACCCTTCCTATTCATTAACCCATCCAGATGCCTTTTAAATGTTGTAATTTTACCAGCCTCCATCACTTCTTCCAGCAGTTCATTCCATACACGCTTCACCCTCTGTGTGAAAGACTTGCTCCTCCGGTCCCTTTGAAATCTTTCCCCCTCTCACCTTAAACATGTGCCCGCTAGTTTTGGACCGCTCCACCCAGGGGATAAGACATTGACTATTCATCCTATGCATGCCTCACGATTTTATAAACCTCCATAAGGTCACCCAGACATCATATATTTGAAACAGAGACTAGGCTGGGTTACTGCGTCTCTTCAAGAAAGAGATTGATAAATATATACGTATTAAAGATATCAAGGATATGGAGATAAAGCAGGAATATGGCATTAGGATAGCGAATCGGGCATGATCATGAATGATAAAGCAGGTTTGAAAAACCAAATCCTGTTAGCGTTTCTGTGTTTCTGTAGGCTTTTTGATACTAAGAAAAGGAATGAATACATGAGAGGTAAAGTTGGATTATCCATATTGTTGTATATTGGAGCTGGCTGAAAGGGCCAAATTGCCTAATCCCGCTTTTACTTCCTTCATCCTTATGAAATTCTGAGGAAGTGCTCTATTTTGTGTGGTAATAAACCATCTGTAATCTCCCATCCAAGCCATTTACCATCAAGACTTGGGAATATATTGCTGCTCTTGGCACTCCACTCCTAACGGCACAGAAGGGCAATCCTTTAACACTAATCCTGCAGTGGTTCACCACCAACACCTTGGCAATGCACCACCACCTTGAGTTTGAATAGGGAACACCTGTGGGCCAGAATGACCATTCAACTGGAAGTAGGCACAGAAAGTGGTGAAGATGAAAAACAAGGTGTTAAATGTCTGCAGCCGTAATGGCATTACGTGAATTTTGAATGGTGATAGATTAAAGAAGCCTGAAACCTTTGATGTTCCAGTGCACAGAATTATTGATGACTGAGTGTTGCAGAATAGTACATTCCCAGTTCCAGAACTACGTGCTGAGGAATGCACTAAAGCTAGGGACAGACACACCAGAGGTACAAAAGGGATAGATCTCTGTTAAAGGCTTTTCAGACAGTACACCAAGGAGCTGGAAACTGGAGAGCCCCTTGGGCTTCGTGAATTGTCTGCACTGCGAAGAACAAGAACATTGAAAATGTATTAGTGCACCTCGGAGTGGAACATGGTGTATGGGGAAATGTTTATTTCTATTGTACTTCTGGCAATCTCCAGTTGGAAATAGTTGGCTCTCAGCAGTTTCCTGGTATGGAACGTGGATTGTAAATATTAAGACCACTGCAAGCATATTGAGTATGCCATATGGGAACAAGTAAAACTTCATTGCAAATTCTGTTCAAGTTACAGTTGAAGTTAAAATGTTTTGGAATATATTAACTTACAATTTTTATGAATAAAGTATATTTGTAGGAAAAGAAGTAGTCAAATCAGCCCACTTGTCTGTCTCAGCATGCTGCAATGCTCCAGTGAATCACAGAGCAAACTGGAGGAACAAGATTTCATCTCCAGACTAGGCACTGTACAAACTTCTTAACTTAATATAGAGCTCAACATCTCCAAATTGTGAACGCACTCCCATTCCTTCCCTTCCTTTAGCTTTACTTGTTACCCCAATATACCCCCTCTGCCTAGTGGGGCTGCCTGTTCTCTCCGGTCTGGCAGTTAAACACACCATTGTCCTGCCACTTTCACATTCCAATCACTTAATCTGAGTAATCAACACCCTTTCTCCCCTCAGCACTCCACACTCCACCACACCCCTACCTATTGCATAAATGCTCAGAGATAGTAGGAACTGCCAATGCTGGAGTCTGAGATAACAAGGTGTAGAGCTGGATGAACACAACAGGCCAAGCAGCATCAGAGGAGCAGGAAAGCTGACGGTCTGGACCCTTCTTCAGGTCTTCATATTGCATAAATGCTGTCCCTTCCACACTTGATGTCAGCTCTGATGAAGAGTCATCTAGGCTGGAAACGCTAGCTTGCTTTGTCTCCATGGAAGCTGCCTGATTCATTTCGATCTCCAGCATTTTTTTGTTTTCAGTCAAAGCAGCTTGTAAGGTTCAAGTGTAAAATGAAGACATTTGAAGGGAGTGGAGAGAGTACAGAGCATGGAATGGAATGGATGAGTCCTTGATTGAATATGGCCTTGGAGGAAGACTGTTTGGTATCATAACAGAGTCGAGGACTGTTGTGGCTGCTGTATTACTGATGGCTTCAGTTCTGAACAAACGCAAGGTCTACATTTACCACTGAAGGTCTCACTTGTTTTTTCTAATTGCCTGAAGCAAAAACAAAATCGAACAGCAGCCTTAATAGAGATGCGTTGTGGGACAGGGATAAAGTGCACAGTTCCTCGGCAACTTAATAGCATCATCACCACAGACTATTGTTCAGCGGCTGTGGTACTGTGAAAATAAAAGTCTAACTCAATTGTGCTTTTATATTGATCTTACTGGATTCCAACAAGAACAATCTGGCAGAGCTGAGTGAAATTTTCTAAGCTAAAGTGTCAACACGGTTCATGTTATTTCCAATCGAATCACCTCTGTGCTCCATGAGTATTCTCTAGGACAAAGTCTCATCGCACAAGCAAACAGGCTGAAGGTCCTTTGTTGTACTGTACTCTCCAGACTGGCATTACACAATTCTCAGTTTTGATGGATGTTACTTCTAGTTCATTCCATTTGAGTCAGAAATGGTAAGCTTTGCACTGCACTGACTTGTTGCTCACTGTGTTGGAAAGACAACATTTCATACCTGGCAGTGATAATGGGAACTGCAGATGCTGGAGAATCCGAGATAACAAAGTGTGAAGCTGGATGAACACAGCAGGCCAAGCAGCATCTTAGGAGCACAAAAGCTGACGTTTTGGGTCTAGACCCTTCATCAGAGAGCCCGAAACGTCAGCTTTTGTGCTCCTAAGATGCTGCTTGGCCTGCTGTGTTCATCCAGCTTCACACTTTGTTACTTCAAATTAAGGTGTTGCTTGAACGACAGTCAGTGTAGCTCAGTGAGAACAGGGACAGTGAGTGAATGGGACTCAGTCTAGGGGCAGAAGTGGTTTGGATGAGCTGCCACTCACACAGGTTAGTGGCCAGCCAGGAGAGTCATGGAATAGGCAGCCCCAGAGGTAACAAAGCCAAAAGGGACATTTTGAGCAGTAGTTGAGCTAAGGCAGGGGTTGTGATGAGCATTAGTACAGAGTCCAATGTCTATCACACCACCATTGAAGAAATTCTGGCCAAGACAGTCACTGGAAGGCTGAGAATGTGGAATTCAGGATTGAGAATGAGCTGAGAGAATGAGCTGCTGTTCAAATGATAATACCCAATCAATGTGTAATAGAGTATGGTATATGTCAATGTTTCAAGTTATTAGAATAATTACATTACACACAAAGGCCTTTTGGACAATCGAGTCCATATTGGCAATGGTATACTGATACAACACTAGCAATGCATTCACATGTCTTAATCACACTATGCTTTTTTCAGAGATAAGAGAGATAACAAAGTGTGAGGCTGGATGAACACAGCAGGCCCAGCAGCATCTCAGTAGCACAAAAGCTGACGTTTCGGGCCTAGACCCTTCATCAGAGAGGGGGATGGGGAGAGGGTTCTGGAATAAATAGGGAGAGAGGGGGAGGCGGACCGAAGATGGAGAGAAAAGAAGATAGGTGGAGAGGGTGTAGGTGGGGAGGTAGGGAGGGGATAGGTCAGTCCAGGGAAGACGGACAGGTCAAGGAGGTGGGATGAGGTTAGTAGGTAGCTGTCCAGGGAAGACGGACAGGTCAAGGAGGTGCAGCTACCTACTAACCTCATCCCACCTCCTTGACCTGTCCGTCTTCCCTGGACTGACCTATCCCCTCCCTACCTCCCCACCTATACTCTCTCCACCTATCTTCTTTACTCTCCATCTTCGGTCCGCCTCCCCCTCTCTCCCTATTTATTCCAGCTCCCTCTCCCCATCCCCCTCTCTGATGAAGGGTCTAGGCCCGAAACGTCAGCTTTTGTGCTCCTGAGATGCTGTTTGGCCTGCTGTGTTCATCCAGCCTCACATTTTATTATCTTGACATTTTTGAATGTTTATTTTAACATTGGCATTCCCAGATAAATTAATTTTCATTTCTAAATCAGAACTACAGTCCTAAATGCCGGTATAACCACTCAAATAAAAAAAAACAACAAATATTTTCTTTGACATGAGCTGATCTAGTTCTACATAAGAAAAGATGGTTTCAGAATTGAGAAATGCCAGAATTACCTAGCAGATCAGACAGCATTTATGGAACGAGAACAAATAATCGATGTACAATTCCATTGAGTATTTTCAGTTTTAACTTCAGATTTCCAGGGTCTGCAGTATTTTGATGTGGTACAGGATGAGAAACAGATTTTGAATTGAGGTCTTTCACATCCTCAAGAGTCCACAGTTGATGAAGCAGTTTGGTGGAACAGTCACTGCCATAATGTTGGGAATCAGTCTCTAGTTTACACACAGCAAGCTCCCACAGTCCCTGAGGAACGAAGTGACACAATTCAGACCTTGTTTGCCATCTTATGCGGGCAATTGCTGGAAAACCTGAAGGGGTTAATGTATGTCCATGCACCATTGGCTCCACCAATTCTATTGAGGTCATGCACATTTTGTGAGTGGAGACAAAAGTTCTGCTCCAGTTTCTGAGGGAGCAGATGTATTTGTACCATGTCTCTAAGGTCGTAGTAATTATGCCTGACCACATGTAGTTGGATTCATTGCCATTACGCAATAAATTTCATTGTCTAAAAACAGTATCTCTCTGTAGATGTTCTACATTGGTGTATCCTCCACATTAATCACTGAATGGATCCAAGACAAAGGCGTATTGGCAGCAATTAAACTTGATGGAGTGTAGAAAAGATTTACAAGGGTGTTGCTAGGACTGGAGGGTTTGAGCTATAGGGGGAGATTCAATAGGCTGGGGATACGATCCCAGGAATGTCAGAGGTTGAGGGGCTACTTTATAGAGGTGTATAAAATCATGAGGGGCATGGATAGGGTGAATAGCGAAGGTGTTTTTCCCAGGGTAGGAGAGTCCAAAACTAGAGGGCATAGGTTTAAGGTGAGAGAGGAAAGATTTAAAAAGGACCTGAGGGGCAACATTTTCACACAGAAGGTGGTGCATGTATTAGGAGGTTGTGGAGGCTGGTACAATTCCAACATTTAAAAGGCATCTGGCTGGGTACAGGAAAAGGAAGGGTTTAGAGGGTTATGGGCCAAATGCTGGCAAATGGGACAAGATCAGACTGAGATGATAAAATGTGAGGCTGGATGAACACAGCAGGCCAAGCAGCATCTCAGGAGCACAAAAGCTGACGTTTCGGGCCTAGACCCTTCAATTTGTGCTCCTGAGATGCTGCTTGGTCTGCTGTGTTCATCCAGCCTCACATTGTATTATCTTGGATTCTCCAGCATGTGCAGTTCCCATTATATCAGACTGAGATGTCTGGTCAAACACGGACGTGTTGGACCATAGGGTCTGTCTTCATGCTGTATGACTCTATAACTCAGTGAACTACCCCAGATAAACCTAACCTAGTATCCCTCACTAGTAACGCAGAATACCACCAGATCGCAAGACTGATTGTTTGGATAAAACACGACAGTATTGGATGATAGTCCAACAGGTAATAGCCCAAAGGTACGTTTTATGTTTTTTAAACTGGAAAACAGGACCTTTGCTATCTGATATTAAACTCTGCAGAATTACTGACTGCATAACTGAAACCAGCCTGGAGACCTTGCAGGATTAGCATGCTAACACCCTGCCTCCTGACTTCATGTACACGGCCATCACTCTGCACCATTTACACTGCCCAGGAACTTATCTCTTACTGTTCATCAATGCTAGTATTCCCATCACATCCTCTTGTGAGCTGTGGGTGAGTCATAGACGTCATTCATTGCGTTACCATAGAAACCAGGCACATTAATCCCTTGTTCGCACATGTGGTCTGTGAAATTGGAAACTGAAAAATAAGCTGAGAAGCTTTAGGTTATACAGCTCTGACTAACTCACATACTGCACTATTGGGAGCAGCATGTTGTTGCAACATGAACTGCATGATATTAAGAATACAAGATCATAAGAAATAGGAGCAGGAATAGGCCATTTAGCCCTTCAAGGCTGGATCTACTATTCAATAAGTTCATGGATGCTTTGATAATGTTGTGAACTCCAGTTTCCTCAATGACCTGCATAACATATGGCACATTATATGTGAAGAACCTGTGTAATGCAGCTTTAAATATATTCAATAACCCAACCTCCTCTGTGTTTTAATAGATTATAGACTCTATGAGAGACCAAATGCTTTCTCATTCTCATCTTAAACAGGAAAGCTCTTATTTTGAAACTGGACCCAGTGTTCTAGATTCCTTCACAAGTAGAAACACCCTCTCAGATCTACCCCTCAAGTTCACTCTGAATCTTAGATACTTCAACAAGATCATCTCTTATTTTTTAAAATTCTATCTGGTATAGACTCAACTTTTCCTCATTAACAGCTCCTTTATCCCAGGAATTAGACTAGGGAATCTTCTCTGAACCTCTTCCAATGTGTATAAAAGTAACGCGACAGAAACGCAATACAGTTCGCGTGTATTCACCAATACACTGTGCAGTGATAGTACAACATTTAACACCCATCACTTCTGTAGCATAAGCAAACATTCCAAATGTCTTGTGAATTACTTGGTATATCTACTTCCCAACCTCTTATGATCCAAAAGTAAGGAAAACCTATCCCTCTGTAATATTACATTCTACAGTCTCTCTACTTTCAAACAATATTCTCCCTTTCTATTCCTTCCACCAATGTGGCAAATCTTGCAATTTCCCACTTAATACATAACCTAATTAACTCCCTTTGTCTTCCCCTCGCAACTTGCTTTCCCTCTTATCTTTGTTATCATCAGCAAATTTAGCGACAGTACATTTCAGTCTCTCCATCCAAGTCATTGATATAGATCAGAAACTGTCAAAAGCCCAGCACTGATGCCTGTTACCTTTTTCTAATCTGAAAATGAATGACTGATGGTGATCTAACCTGAGGATCACCATGCCTCACTTAAAGGAAGAGGTTGAGAAGAAGAATCCTTCATGGCAGCCTCAGACAGTGAGGGAATTGAACCCACTCTTTAGGGATCGCTCTGCATTGCAAACAACCCATCCAGCCAACCAAACTAACCAACACCCAGGCAAGTCCAATAGCCACTCTGAAAAGAAATGGATGCACAGATGACAATTCCTGCAACAACTCTTATCAAATAGCTAATCAAGAGCTTTTCTTGGAATTTTTACCATAATACAATGGATACCCCAACTATTTCTTGACCTGAGCTCTGCGTTAGGGCTAGAGATTGCTTACTGCTGTTGGGGTATAATACTTAAAAGGCAATTGCAAGGTTTGTAACTCAGGCTATCAAAGGTTTGTTGGTGTAGATGTTGAATGTTAAGATTTTTGAGGCTAGATCACTTCAAGGTGCACAATTCAGATACATTCAATGCAGCCTGTCAGACAAGAGCTTTCCCTGAAAAGGCTAATGACATATCAGTGACAGCCAGGTGGACAAGGGTTTAAAGTGATCTGAACTGTGGAGGAAACACTGAGATCAAAGCACTGTGATCCTGCCCAGTTCAAAACCAGGATATTGGGGGTCATGTCCTGCAGGTTCCCTCTGATCCACTCCACCTCAGGCTTACATTGATACATTTCAGATAAGCACCACTTTCTGGAGTTGTTAATTCCAATCCTGGAGGTTTCCCAGCAAGACATCTTGTCACTACTCACCTTTCATTTCTTGGAATGTATACAATATTGTTGTAGCTAACAATTATTTATCTCCAGCGGGTTATTTACAACAATCTTCTGAAGATTCCTGAGTAACGATGAATGGTTGACAACCCCAGGAAATATACAAGCTCTTCCAGAGAGTATAAGGTTATGGTCAGGGGTTCCTTTCATTAACTTCTGGATCTTTCCAAACCATCCTTTCGAGATCTCAGCTGGATCAAGCAGGAAGTCCATTTGATGACAAAGTCATGCCAACCTCATCGATCTTAACGTTCCAATACCATCATGCACCCACCCCAGCACTTCCCCCCTCAGCCCCACCTCTGGGGTAAATAACTCAAAGCTGTGGAAGAGGTTACAGGCTGACGAACAGTCTGACAGGCTGTAGTTGGAACAGGAATAGGCCATTCTGTTCCTCAAGCCGGCTCCACTATTCAATGGGGTCATGATTGATCCAACACTCCTCATGCCCTCCTTCCTGCCCTTTTTCCATAACTCTGGTTCCTCTACTTGAACACTTGATCTAGGAAGCACAGGCTACACTAGTCATAGGAGCAGATGCAGGCCATTCAAGTTGGCTCCTCCATCCTAGATCATAGATGACTACCACCTCAAAGCTATCCCTTGATGTCACTAGTAGTTGGAAATCTAAATCTCCGTCTTGAATTTGTTTAATGAATGAGCTTTCACGTCCCTCTGGGGCATAGAATTCCAAAGATTCACCATGCTCTGTGTGAAGATGTTCTTCCTTACCTCAGTCCTCAATGACTTGCCTTTTAAAGGGAGATTTTATTCCCTGCCACTAAACTCCACGGCTAAGGGATCATCCTTTCTGAATCCATCCTGTCCAGGCTTCAAGAATTTGGGGATTGCCTGTCATTATTCTAAACTCCAGAGAGGCCTTGTCTCCTTAATTTCTCATCACATTGCAGTCCCACTATCCCAGGAACTACTCTAGTGAACCTCCACTGCACTCCTATAATAGCAAGTACATCTGTCATTAGGCAAGGGGATCAAATTTGCGCACAATACTACAGATCCAGCCTCACCAGTGTCCTGTAGAATTGGGGCAAGACTTTCTTTTTATTCATCTATGAGAAATATGCATCATTGGCTTGGCCAACATTTGTTACGCATCCTTAATTACCCTCAGATTGGTGGGGGTGAACTGTCTTCTTAAACTGCTGTAGTCCCTGGGGTCCTTGACACCCACAGTGATGTAAGGGAGGGTGGTCCAGTGACCATGAAGAGACAGTGATGTATTTCCAAGTCACAATAGTTTGGGGCATGAAGGGGACCCGCAGGTGGTGGTCCTCCCATGTATCCACTGCCCTTGTCCTTCTAGAGGTAGAGACTGCAAGTTTGGAAGGAACTGTCAAAGGAGTTTTGATGAATTACTGTGGTGCATCTTCTAGATTGTACATACTGTTGTCAATATGCATCGACAATGAAGGGAGTGAAGGTCAGAGATGGTTTGCCAATCAAGTGGACTGCTTTGTCTTAAAGGCTGTCAAACTTATGGATTGCTTTTGGAACTGCACTCATCGAGGGAAGTGGAAACTATTCCATTATACTGCGGATTTTTACCTTGAACATTGTGAATAGGCGCTGGCGAGTCAGGAAGTGAGTTACACACTATAGATTTCCTAGCCTCTGACCTACTCTGGTCATCACAGTAGATGCGTATATATATTTATATGTGTATGTGTGTGTATGTGGCTGCTCCAGTTCTTCTTCTGATCAATGGTAACCCCTGGATGTCGAAGATTTCTTTGCTCCTATTCTCAAAACCTCTTGCAATAAAGGCCATGTGCCTTCTGAAAATATTCCTGCAACTCCATGCTATATTTCAGTATGTTATGAACAAGGACAATAGTTTGTTGCAGCCCCTTTTTTTAAAGAATAATTGGGAGAGGACGGGGCTAGATAGAAACCAGAAAGATAGATACCACCGGAAAGTTTTGGAGTCACCAACACACCACAAAGAACAGGTCACCCTCTTCTACACCAGAAGCTAATATCTCTCAGGGTGCCAACCCTAAGCTGAAGCTTTGAAATGCCACTCGCCAGGAGTGTCTGGAGTGGCAATCTCTTGATTGGGACATGGGAATGCTAACCATTAAGCCAAAGGCCAATCTCTTATGCATTCACATCAAACATCTAAACTGAACAGGTTTCCAGGGTAACAATTTGGTCAACTCAATTGTGAGACAGTTCAGTCATATACTTAAGAGAAAGTGCTCTTAATTAATGCTAAAGGTCCACCGTACCATAACCAACATGGGGAATTGGCTGGCATCAACCAATGAAAAACCAGAATCTTTTAAATATGTCCCAGAAGCACTGATGCTTTACAAGGTGCAAGTCAACTCCTGCTCCAATTTCTTATGTCATATGCCTTTGCTGTGTAATGCAGGTTCATCACAATGTAATGGGACAAAGGACGGCAGGTGCAATGAATGCTACAGCTGGGATAAGAATCAAAACCACCAAACTGTCAATTGTAATGAGGGTCGATGCCATCGCAAAGAGGGTAATGGTGTCAGATTTCTCATCTAATATCCAGGACTAGATATGCAGAAACTTCCCCAAGTTGAAAATTGGGAACATCAAAGCTGTTGTTTTCAGATCCCATTCCAATCTCCATTCGTTAAACACCTAATCTATCCTACCCCCAGCAACAAACTGAGATTAAGCCAGTTTGTTTGCAACCTTGGGGTGACATCTGACCCTGAGATGAGCTTCTGACTTTGTATTGTACTAACACAAAGACCACTTACATATCTGCATCTCAGTCATGTCACACAACTTCACTCACCTACTGCTGAAAAACTCATTTCAGCTTCGGTTATTCCTGGACTCATTTATTCCAATGCACTCCTGGCTGGTATCCCATAGTTATCAAAAGTTCTGCTGCCTGTGTTTTCCTTGGTACCAAGTCCTCTTTTCCCTATCACTTCTGGCTTCGTTGAACTACATTGGTTTCCGGTCAAGCGACGTCTTTTTTTAAAAAATTCTCCACCTGTTTTCCAGATCCATTCACATCTCCCTCCTTCCTATTTCTGTATAGTTTGACCTCTTAAGGATCGTCACCATTGTGCTTTCAGTTACCTGGTCATTAAGGTTAACTATGGGATTGCTTCCATGCATCTTTCACCACTCTACCTTGCTTTTCTTCCTTAAGGCATTGCTTGAAACGTCCTTTCACGGCCAAACTTTCAGACACAATGCCTTGAAATGTTTTACTATATTATCGGCAATGCTTAAATGTAAGAGGTTGCTGATTTTGGATGAATGTTATTCTGACATGTCAAATGCTAAGCTAGTCATATTAATTAGATAAAATGTGATAAAATTGACAATTGTCTTGGGGGGATGAACTGGATAATTTCTGGAATAGGACAACAATGTTCTATCGGGTAATTATCGTGCTCACTTGTTGTGGACAAATTAGCTGCAATGCATCTGACACCAGAGCGACAATAATTCTTTTGAAAGGATTTCCTTTTTGGTTGGAGAGTACTTTGGGATGTTGAAGTTGTGAAAGGAGGCATATAAAAGTGAGTCTTTTTCTTTCTTCAGTGATTATATACAACTGGATGGAGTAACATGCTGACATACAGTACTAGGAGGGGAGATTGCCTTGGACTGCCATATACATTAGGGAAAAATGTGATGTGGTAGTGGTACTGTTACTGGCCTAGTAATCCAGAAAACCAGGGTACTGTTCTGGGGATATGGGTTCAATCCCCAGCATGGAGGATGGTAACATTTGAATTGTAATGGAGTGGTAATGGATCTGAGCACCAAGTATCACAAAGGTGTATGATAACATGTCTGAACTGGTTTGTTTCATAAATAAAGGTGCACCTATGTGCAGTGTTGAGCAAAACTGTATTACTTAGATAAAAATGTGAGGCTATGTACTTTTCAGGAAAAACAGAGGAGCTGAATATTATGTAAACAGAGAAAAACAGCAGAACACTGCAGGACAGGGGATTTTGGGAGTTCACGGAAAGCTGGTATTCAAGTTCTGCAGGGAAGGGAAATGAAAAGTTGGTCTCCTCCTGTTCCTACTTCTAAGTTTATTTCAAAGGGATAGGAGTATAAAAGAAAGGGATGTATTGCTAAAACTGTACAAGGCATTGAATAGAGCACAGCTAGAATACTTTGAACTGTTTTAGGCCCCTTGACTGAAGAAAGATATGCCAGTATTGGATGCAGGCAAAAGGATGTTGCCTGGTCTGGAGCGCAGGCCCTATGAAGAAAGGCTGAGGGACTTGGGTCTGTTCTCATTGGAGAGAAGGAAGCTAAGAGGGAATTTAATAGAGACATACAAGATGATCAGAGGATTAGATAGAGTGGACAGTGAGAGTAGTTTTCCGAGGATGATGACTTTAGCTTGGACAAGGGGGCATAGCTAGAAATAGAGGGGTGATAGATTTAAGACAGATGTCAGAGGCAGGTTCTTTACTCAGAGAGTGGTAAGGGTGTGGAATGTCCTGCCTGCCAATGTAGTTAACTCAGCCACATTAGGGGCATTTAAACAGTCCTTGGATAAGCATATGGATAATGATGGGATCATGTAGGGGGAGGGGCTTAGATTAGTTCATGTCAGTGCAACATTGAGGGCCGAAGGGCCTGTTCTGCGCTGTATTGTTCTATGTTCTATGTTCTAAGACTCCTTGGCTGATCCATGGCATGAGCAGACAGTCTCGTGAAGAGAGGTTGAGTAAGATGGGCCTGTACTCATTGGAATTTAGAAGAATGAGACATAACTTTATTGAAACATTCAAGATTCTTGGGAGACTTGACAGGGTAGATTGGTGAGATTGTTTCCTCTTATGGAAGAGACTAGGACCAGACGGTGTAATCTCAGAATGAGTGGTCACCTATTTAACAGAGAAAAGGCAGAATTTCTTCCCTCAAAGGTTTGTGATTCAGTGGGGTGCATTAAGTATGTTCAAGGCGAGATTGATAGATTTTGAACAGTTGGGGAATGAAGGGTTATGGGAAAGGGCAGGAGAGCGCGGATGAGGATTATCAGATCAACCATAATCTCAGTTGACTAAATGGGCTGAATGGCCTACTTTCACTCCTATGTCTTAAGGTACAATATAAATTATTGTTGCATCATTTGACTTTTACAGGATAGTAATGTAAATGCTCAGTTGAAGCATTCGAAGGGGCAATGGATGATTGCTTGGATAAGATTAGTGCGGAAGAGTAACAGGAAACGGCAGCAGATTGGCACTAGGTCATGATGTCCCTTGACAGAGCTGGTGCAGACACGATGTGTCCAACAGTCTCCTTAGCCCTAACAAATCTGTCGTTCTGTGACATGAGGCGGGTGAGGGGAATGATGCCTGTTTTTGGAGCAACACTGTGGAAGAAATCTCAGCTGTCAGGCAGGAAACGAAATCCGGGAATTTGCAATCCTGCCCTAGTTAACTTCCAGAAGTCGCGTTTTGTTTGAACAGGATGCATTTTCCCTTCGACTCTCAGAATAAAATAAATGGAGGGGGGGCATCGTTTTCCAATGTACGCGCCCACTTCTGGAAGGAAAGAGCCGAGGGGACAGGAATTGCATAACCTAATTAGTTCTGGTGCTTCCTGTACGTCTGCACGGTGTTGAGGTGGGCAGCAGACATCAGCTGCTCAGTGTGTGTGTGTGGTGTGGATGTGTTTGTGCTTGTGAGCGTGTGGATGTGTGAGTGTGGATGCAAATGTGTTCTCCCAGTGTGGAGCTGCCAGATTGCAGGTGCAGTCTGCCACAAGAAAGATTCATCTCCAGCTAGAGCCCAGGGCTGATCCTCATCTGGCATTTCGGGGCCGGTGGATGGAATCGCCGCTGTGTTAGCCAGCAGTTTCACAGCTCTTGTGCTGCAACAGGTAAAGCATGCCGGAGAGTGAGAGCAGGAGCCGCCTCGCTCCCTCTTCAATTCTCTCTTTTGTTTGTCTTTGTCTCTCTGCCTGATCCCTCTCTCTCTCCATGTCTGTCTCAGTTCATAGCAGCGCCAGTCAAAACGTGGAAGTTTTAATTTTGATGTCTGTCAGTAAAAATAAGACAGCGTGAAAGGCATGCAGTTCTGAACTATATTTATTTTGATTTGTGCTTGTGGTTGAAATGATTTTTTAAAAAAATATTGCTTTCTATAGAAAGAGCTGGACAAATCTTTCTGGATGGAGGTCTGAGATTTCTCTCCCTTTGTTTCTCATTTATTCCGGTCTGTAATTCAGGCTCTTCCCACTCACTGTTCAGTCTTGTAATGGCTTTTCAATTCTGTTTGAAAGGTTTCAGAAATTTCCAACATTTGCAGCTGATTTTTATTTTTTACAATTGTTTAATATCCTGAGGCTTTTTTGACACTTTTGCCTTTTTAACATCATTCTTTACCTAAAGTTCTCGCCATCTCTCCGCTCCCCAAAATCATTTTCTCTCCCAATATAACTCTGTCCCTCCAAACTCTCTTTTGCCCATTTATTCTCATGCCTCCCCTTGCCTCTCCCTGTCTTACTTCACATTCTTTCCTCTGTATCTCCAGGATGCATAGGCCTTCCATGGAACTGTGTCGTAAGACTCAGCAGAATCAAACCAGGGTTAAATGAATTAGATTATAGGGAAAGGTCACTCTGACTGGGCTTGTATTCCCTTAAGGATAGGAGATTGAACATTGATCTAATCAAGATGCTGAAGATGAATGTAGGAGCTGATAGGGTGGATAAAGAGAAACTGTTTTCTCTGCTTCTGGAAGAGACCAGAACAAGGGAAAGTAACACTTGAAATTAGGATAGGTAGTTTATGGGTGATGTATTTAAACACACAATGAGAAATCTGGAAAATGCTCCCTACCAATAAATTGCGAGGCTGGGTCTGTGGAAAATTCCAAAAGTGATTGTGGATAGATTTTTATTTAGCACAGCTATTGAGGGATATGGAACCAAATTCATAAATGCGCAGGTTAAGTGAATTGGCCATGCTAAATTGTCCAGTGTCCAGGTTTGTTACATTAGCCATAGGAAACACAGGGTTATAGGATAGGGTAGGGGATGGGTTTGGGTGGATGCTTCTCCGAGCATTGGTGTGGACTCAATGGTCTGAGTAGCCTGCTTCCACAATGTAGGGATTCTATGACCTATGATCTCTAAAGGCAGGTTGATGGAGTTAGATCAGGCATGATCAAATGGAATTTTGAAAATATTCAGTTCTAGGATGTGGGTGTCATAGCTGGGCTAGTTTTTATTGCCTATCCTTAATAACGCAGAGGACAGTTAGGAATCAACGATATTGATGTGTGCCTAGAGCCACATGCAGACCAGAGCAAAGTTCTTTCCCTAGTGGTGTACAACTTTCTTTTTGCATGACAATCAACAGTGGGTGAAATGATCGCAATGAAGCTAAGATTTTTATTCCAGATTTTTATTGAATTCAGATTTCACCAATTGACATGGTGTGGGCTCAAACCCAAGTGTCCAAAGCACTAGCCAGGCACTGCCCAGTGATGGCTGAATGAACTCAGAGGGCTGAATGGCCTCTTCTAGTGTCTATGTAAGTTAAAGTTCAGGGTGTGTGAAAGATGATTTTCACCAAACTCCTGCATCTCTTCATTCATGTGCTGAAGGAGTTGGAATAGCTGAACAAGATGTATTTGTTTGGGAGGAATTAACTAACAAAGCCAAGCCTTAGCATTCAATGCATCCCAGTAACAGTTAAATCTGTTTGTACATTCTGTTCTGCACTCAGGTGCATGCCTCATCTCTCCTTCCTCTGTATTCAGCTCCACATGACACCTTTTCACAAATAATCTATTACATTTCTTCTTTCCAATGGCCTCTTGTTGATTTTGATTGCACTAATTTGCTCCTTCATTATTTCCATTTTAATTATGTCAATTGACCCCACCAGCTGTTTTTGCTTTGCTTCTTACTTCACCTCCACGTCTTTCTTTCTCTCCAGTTCCTTGTAATTATATAAGGGAACATTGTGGACTGAGGCCAGTATTGTGAATGATATTGAAAAGCAGGTATGTACTGTTTACTAAATTCAAAAAAGTACTCTTCAAAATTCAGGTTTATAAATATATATAAAACATAGTGTCTGTTTTTGTATATGTGTGTTTTATCGATACTGATGTTTGATATAAGTATAATTGTCTGTCTGTATCTATAACTCAATACATCTATCTAAGTCTGTCTGTCTCTGGCTGTCAAGTCTGACTCATTCACAGTTGCTCACACACATTTTGATTGAACATTTTGGCAATGAGAATCCTTCTGTTTGATAATTTTGGAAGAAAAAGAAAACAGAAAATTGTACCTTATCCTGACACCAACTCACAGTAAAGATACAATAACCGAAATCTTTCCTTTTAGCAATATTTCCAGCAATAATCTGCCTCAATCTCAATGATGTCTTGTCTATTTAACCCTTGCTTTCTGTGCGCATGCACAGTACAAATCTTTTAAACTTGATGGAGGTTCATGTCTCATACAGAGAGCCGAATGCACCATACACATTCTGGACAAGAATTTTTTGCTTGTGGGGAACATATTATTTCAGGGAGTGAGAAGGATGGGGGTTCAAGTCACAACTTTATCACAGAACCCCAGGTGGCACTCACAGTCCAATAGGATAAAATGCTCCCATCTCATATGAACATCAAACATGCTATAGTGCAACTTGAAAGAAGAGCAGAGAAGCTGTCTGACATTTATTCCTTGCAAAACAATATTCAGCATGTGCACAAATTGCTGATTGTGCGTAAGTAGGTGTGACAGATCCCTGCAGTGACAGAAATGAACACTGTAAAGCACGAGGTTATGAAAAGTATTGTGTTCAATTTCTGTCATTTTGTTTTGCCAATATGCCTGGTCGACATTCTGTAGACATCAGGGTGAATAGCAACTCGCCTATCACTACAACCATTTGTCCTGTGCTGTTATCTGTACACAACATGCCTCATGTTCCCCAGCATGTGATGTTATGTCAGACCTACACAATCCTACAACAGTGCCTGATGCACATATAGAGTTAACCTCTAACTGAAATGTGCTGTGTGTATCTGCGTGTCCACGGCACATAAGGTTCTTTGCTAATCTGCCAATCAAAGGCTTTGTCTGCAGGATACTACCATATTGATATGTATATAGTCCCCCTCTGAATATCAGAATATGTGTCAATTCAGGAAAACAGTCAAAACTGCACAACTGCTTCAAAATAAATCAGTCAAGTTATAAAATTTAAATTATGGCCAGGTGGTAATTCTATCTAACATATTGCATTTCTTTTACACTGGGTAATAGGACAGAACTGTCAAGATTTGTGGATGTGGTGTGTTGGCCAGGAGTCATGTCACCCCATGTTCTGAATAATTTACAGTCAACTGAAGGCAGTTCAACAATCTTGAACATTTTTAGCATTAGGTTTATAGCAATATACAAGCCATAAAAACCTATCTCTCTTCCTCAAGGAAAAGTCAGACTTGTTTTTTACCATGGAATCCCACCAGCTTGCTACGATATATCTGGAAACTCCTAATTTCCGAAATGACCAGAATGCTGTCTGTGTAGAGATGTCTCCTTCTCATCCTAACCCAAACATTAAAATCCTATGTTTCTCATACCCTTTAGGAGTCATATCAAATCCCATCTCTTGAACCTGTCCTTTGGTCTTTCTTCCAATGCAAGTCCTAAGACCATAAGACATAGGAGCAGCAATTAGGTCTTTTAACCCATCGAGTCTGCTCTGCCATTCAAGGCTGTCAAGTTTTCCAACCTCGTTCTCCCACTTTCTCCCCGTAACCCTTGGATCCCCTTGATATTCAAGAACCTATCTATGTCTGCCTTAAATATACTCAATGACTTGGCCTCCACAACCTTCTGTGGCAATGAATTCCATAGATTCACCACTGTCTGGCTGAAGAGCTTTCTTCTCATCTCCATTCTAAAGGGTCTTCCCTTTACTCTAAGCCTGTGCCCTCGGGTCCAATCTCTCCTGCAAATGGAAATCTCCTTCCCAGTTATCTGTCTGTGAAGCTTAATGGGCTTATTTTCATAAAAGAAGGAATTGTATAGAATGGCATAGCATTTACAGCCGAGGAACAGGCCATTGAGCCCAACTTGTTGACATTGCTGTTTACACTCCACATAAGCATCCTTTCCCCACTATTTGGCTCATCCATTTGTCCAGTGAGTTTTTACTGCTTGGATTTGGAGCCTGAGTTTGGTAATCTTCCCAATTAATTCACACTTTCACAAGCGTGAAAGCCTCAGAACATAGAACAGTACAGCCCAGGAACAATTTGTCCAGTTCCTGCCTAATACTGATGTAATTAGCCTCCCCTTAGTTTAGCATTTTCGCCCAAGGACCAATCTTGCCCTTATCCATGACTGTCCTAAAACTTATGGAATTATGGTCACTGATCCCAAAATGCTCACTCACTGAAATTTTGATCATCTGGCCAGGCTCATTGCTCAATACAAAGACTAATACAGACCCTGCCCTAATTGGACTTTCTACATATTGTTTCAAGAACTCTCCCTGGATGCACCTGTGCATCAAATTCTGTGCCATCTAAGACCCTGATACTAAAAGAATCTCAGTGAATACTGGGGAAATTAAAATCCCCCTACAACAACCCTGCTGTTTTACATTTTTCCAAGATCTGCTTACATATCTGTTTCTCTATCTCCCCACTGATTATTGGGAGGCTTATAGCATAACCCCATCATAGTGGTTGCATCTTCCTTATTCCAGAGCTGTACAGATAATGTCTTGCTGGATGAGCCCTCCAGGATGTCCTACCTCAGTCATCAGTACTGCAACCCCCGCACCCCTTTTATATCCTTCTCTATCATGCCTGAAACATCTAAACCCTGGAACATTGATCTGCCTGCTGCCTCAAACAAGTTTCTGTAATGGCTACCGCATTGTGATCCCATGTACAAATCCAGGCTGTAAGTCTGTTATACTCTTTGCATTAAAATAAATACACTTCAGTTCACTAGTCCTGCTGTGATCATTAACCTGGCCCTGCTTGTTCTTCTGATTAGGTTTCCTTGATTTGGCTACCCTGTTCTCTACAAACACTCCACATGCTGACCAACTGCTCTGGTACCCAAACCCCTCTCACAATAGTTTAAATCCTCTTGAGTGATACAAGCAAATTCCCCTGCCAGGATATTGGTGTCCTTTTCAGTTTGGGTACAACATGTGCTTCTTGTATAGGTCCCACCTGCCTGAAAAGATCCCAGTGATTCTTGAAGCTCTCGTTCCTACACCATCTCTTTAGCCACACATTCAACTGTATTATCTTCCTATTCCTAATTCACTGAACTCTCTTTGTGGGACCTCATCTCTCTTCCTCCCTATGATATATATATCAATATGGACCACAACCTTTGGCTGTTCACCTTCCCCTTTTAAATATCCTGTGCTCACTTTGAGACATGATGTGGAGATGCCAGTGCTGGACTGGGGTGGACAGGGTCAGAAATCACACAACACCAGGTTGTACTCCAACAGGGTTGTTTGAAATTTAAAATAAATCTATAAACTGGTGTCGTGTTATTTCTGACCTTGTTCACTTTGAGACATCATTCACCCTAGCACCGGGGGGGTGACTCAGCATTCTGGAAGCTTGCTTGTGGCCACAGAAACACCTATCTGTGCCCCTTACTATCGAGTCCCTATTATTACTGTTCGCCTGCACTTCAACCATCCCTCCTATACGACTGAGCCAACCATTGCTGCTACTGCTTTCCCCCAGAGGCGCCATTCTTCCCCAATAATATCCAGAACAGTATTCCTGTTTGAGGGCGGGGGAATGACCTCAGGGTCTCCTGCACTGCCTGCCCACACTTACCCATCTTCCTGGTGGCCACCCAACTCTTCTCTGTCTGTGTAGCCCTTCCTGTTGGTGTGACCAGCTCACTAAACATACTATCCACGACATTCTCACTCTCTCGGATGCTCCAATGTGAGTCCATTGGCAGCTCCAGGCATTCCATACAGCAGCTGCAGCTGAACACACTTCCTGCATACAGAGTCACTATGGTGACTGGAAGTGTCCCTGATTTCCCATACATTGCAGAAGGAACATTCCACCTGGCCAGGTTCTCCTGCCATTGTGAACCTTAATGACTAAATAAACCTTACTAACTACAGAAATATGATCTACAGTACAGCCTTACCGTCAACTACTGAACTCAGATTTTTCACTCTTGCTCTCTATTCCTACCAAACCACATTGGAAACAGTAAGTAGGTTATAATTTACTGTCCTCCTGACACGACTCACTCACCTATAGATCTGGGTCTTGAGAAGCCAAGCTGACATCTCTTTTTGAGTCGTAAAGTCACCTCTGGAGATCTACCTTAGATTTCAGTTCCACCCCCGACATGCTCCCAATTCAGACTGACCCCAGTCCCACCCTGACTGACCCTTGCCCCTACCCTGACTGACCCTTGCCCCTACCCCGACAGACCTCAGTTCTGCCCCGACGGACCTCAGTTCTGCCCTGACGGACCTCAATCCCACCCTGACTGATCCCAGCCCCACTTTGACTGAACCCTCCTCCTGCCCTGGCTGTCCCCTCCTCCCGCCCTGGCTGTCCCCTCCTCCCGCCCTGGCTGACCCCTCCTCCCACCCTGACTGACCCCTCCTCCCGCCCTGACTGACCCCAGTCCTGCCCTGACTGACCACAATCCGACCCTGACCCTAGTCCCACCCTGACTGAACCCTGCTCCCACCCTGACTGACCCCAGTCCTGCCCTGACTGACCCAGTTCTTCAGGTATTTATCTGGTATCTCTTACCGCTGGTCAGCCCTAGGTTTGCTGTGCTGTGCTTCTGCACGTTTAACCCAGCCAAGTGAATATATCTTTTCCTTTTTTACCATCCTCCCTCACATATCCTTCTCCTTTCCCTTCAAATGTATCCACATAAATGTATATGATCACGTTTCCTACTGCCACTTTATTTTAAGCTGTTGATGGAGACAGGCAGTAGTAATTTAAAGTCACTTCTTGTGTATTAACTATGGCGTAGATAGATCTATCTCCAGCTCAGCAAAAAACTGAAGCCCAGAGTAATAAATACACAGAACATTGCAGTTTTATTTTTAGTTACTTGTCATGAAGCCAAAATAAAGATAGAGCAGAACTTGAACGTGAAATAACTATAAAAAATAGGACCAGCTCTGATTAAAGTGGTAGCATCTAATGTTTCAACAAATACAGTGGGTGGAGAAATAGAGAGGACCAAAGCAGCTCACAACTTATCTCATAAATACATGTCATCATAGATGTTAATATCAGCAAGAACTCCATTTGGAGGCACTATAGTCTATCTGGTGAGGTTCAGTATAGTGTATTAATGTAGTGGTATATTTAATTTGGATCTAAATAGAGCTGCTGCACTTGGAGTCATAAAGTTATAAAGCACAGAAACAGGCCATTCAGCCCAATCGTCCATGCCAACCAGTTTTCCTAGACTAAACCAGTCATCTTTGCCTGCATTTGGCCTGTATCCCTCTAAATCGTTCCTATCCATGCACCTGTCCTGGCCTTTTCAATGTTGTCATTGCACCAGCCACCTCCTCTGGCAATTCATTCCAAACGCATACCACCATCTGTGTGAAAAAGCTGCCTTCTAACTCTTTCTTCTCTCACCTTAAATCTATGCCATCTAGTTTTGGACTCCCTTACCCTTGGGGGGAAAAGACCTTGGGTTTTCATCCTATCCATATCCCTCATGATTTTATACACCTCTACAAGATGACCCCTCATCTTCCTACACTCGAGGGGAAGAAGTCCTGGCGTATCCAACCTCACCTTACAATTGAAACCTTCCAGTCTCCGCAGCATCCTTGTAAATTTTTTTTGTATCCTTTCTGGTTTAATAACATCCTTCATATAGCAGGGTGACCAGAATTGTACTCAGTGCTCCAAACAAGACCTGACCAATGCCTTGTACAGCCATAACATAATGCTCCAATCCCTTTACTTGGTGCTCTGACTGATGAAGGTAAGCATGGCAAACACGTTCTTCAACACCCTGTCTATAGGGGACTCAATTGTAAGGGGAATAGACGGGCATTTCTGTGGCCCCAAATGAGACACCAGGATGGCATGCTGCCTCTCTGGTCGAAGGATGTCTCAAAGCAGATACAGGACATCCTGCAGGGGGAGGGTGAACAGCCAGTGGCCGTGGTACACATTGGTACAAATGACATAGGTTTTAAAAAAGAGGGATTGAGGTCCTAAAGGCAGATTATAGAGAGCTAGGAAGAAAGTTAAGAAGTCAAAGTTAAGTAGGCCATTCAGCCCCTGGTGCTGCTCCAGCATTCAGTAAGATCATGGCAGTAAGGTTCTAGCCTCAACTTTACATTTCCATTCGACATTACACAGTCAAAATGACTTGTGTCGTGACCCCCTTCCTGAAGTCACCTGTAGCTATAGGAAGCGCAGCAAGAATGACTTAGAATTACTAATGCACAAAAGAGTTGCTCACACAGCTTGCTTGCACAATCATGATAACCTGATCGGTGTGACAAAACATGGTTTTATCACCCTTCTTATAGGTTTCTCTTTGAAGAATATCTCCCTGACCTTCACAGGCAATGAAAAACCTATTAACAAAGCCTTCATATATTAAACTTCATAAATCTTAATCTTGTCCACACAAGCGTTGAGGCATTGGGAAAAAAATAACGCTTCAAAGAAAGACAAGTTATTACCAGGCAATAACGATGTCAGACAGACAAAACTATCACTCCCCTGAAAGATGCAGCAACATACTTTTAAGGCTAAGCCTAACAGTCAGTTTTGAAGCTCAGCCAAACATTCATGATGAGGCCATATGGCGACTGTATCAATAACAAAACAATGAATAACTGGGCCAATGTACTAACAAATGGAGATGGAATCATATAACCTGACACTTTGCCCAACTGTCTGCCTCCTTTGCCAACTTGTGCCTGTCCCCAACCCATGGTCATTTTCCTGAAAAAAAAATGACAGGCAGGCTCTTCTAGAATGGAGTGAGGATCACAGGGCTGGGAAAATCCCTGACTCCTAATATCTATCTACTTGATAAAAATCTGACCCAAAGCCTCTGCACTGACAGTTTGCATTTATATAACACTTTTGATGTTATGAAATTATCCCAATCTGTTCCATCAGACAAAAATTCATCACTGAACTACCAAAGAGAGGTGACTAAAAATTTACTCAAAGGTAAGTTCTAAGAAATGGATTATAAAGAGGTGAGGGAGACAAAGGTTTATTGATGGAATTCCAGTGCTTGTGTCTTCAAGGGCTGGAGAGTTCCTACTAGAACAAAGAAAGTGGGGTACGTTCGAGAGCTGTGAGTTGTAAGAGTGTAGCCATCTCAAAAGACTATAGGGCTGAGAAGGTACAAAGATAAGAAGGGACGAAGCTTCAGAGAGATACAAGCTAAAGGATGTCAATGGTCGTGAAATCAGATATTGTTGCTTAGAGTTTACAGTGAGGATTAGGCCATTTGGCCCAACAGATCTGCATTAAGTTTGTGTTTCGCACAATTCTCCTTCCATTTTATTTTCTCCCTAAACTACCTACCCATTTATTGTTCAAATGCATCGCCTGAACTTGTGGTATCGAACTCCACAGTCCAATCACTCTATAAAGAAGATTTTACTGAGTTAAAATAGAACATAGAACATTACAGCACAGTACAGGCCCTTCGGCCCTCGATGTTGTGCCGACCTGCCATACCAATCTCAATCCCATCTAACCTACACTATTCCATGTACGTCCATATGCTTGTCCAATGAAATGTTACTTCTTGAATTTGTTCATGAATGTCTGATAATTGTCCTGACCTCTCCCAAAGTTTTCACTTTGCCTCAGTTTTTTTTCCCCTGAAATGTATAGGCATCTGTTACAGAAGTCAACCTCTCTCAGCTTGTTTCATAGAGCAGATGGGACTTGAACTCTGGTTGTCTAGCACAGAAGTAAGAACGTTGCCACTGTACCACAAGAGCCCAACTAAGTAGTAGCACCTCTCATACCTGGTATCATTCTTGCAGATCTCAACTGCACATTCTGCAGTGCTTTACAAAATATAGAATATTCTTGAGCGCTGCTAGTATTCTCCTTCTAGTCCGTGTAGCATGGTTAGTTGCCCTTGATGCTAAAATTAGATATTTGAATGAATGTGATGCGATGACTAATTTTGCTGTTCTGTTTGGTAAATCAATTTGAATCTATTAACCACATTGTAAAATAAAATGCATAGCATCTTGAATCCAAGAACTGACAAAGTTGTCTTACGTTAATTTATTAGGCATTTGTGCATTAACATCACTTGCAATAATTTTCAACCTCTTCATTTTCAAATGTCCCATGCAGATGTACAAATGCTCTAAAATGCTAAATTTATCATCAAAGCGATGTCAAGGGAACCAATGAATAAATAACAGCTGCAGCTCACGGGGATACTGTTATGACCCTGAGGCCTGATTGAAGCAATGTATCAACATGGATCAAGGTTATGCCTGTCCCAAGTCAAACTGTACACCTAAGAAAATACCCTTTTATAAGCCACGACTTAAAACTTACATTGGATCAAGATTTTGATCAGCCCTTCTAACATCTGCTAACATAACTCAGTGACAGGTTTGTGCCTGATGAATTACATTGGGATGATTTGCGAATGTTAAAGTTGCTCCATAAATGCAAGCTGTCCGTGTGGAGCCTTTGGACCACACTTCCATCAAAGAAACAGGCATCGGGAGATGGGAACTTTCCTGACGCTGCAATCTTTCATTCATCCTGGAGGAGTACACTTTCTCTGTTTCCATGTTGGATTGAGTGACTAACCCACCCTTGGTGCAGCTTTCCTCTTGGAACATGACTAGGATTTTGGAAGGCAAGGGAAAGAGACCTACAGTTCCAAGACAGTCTCCGGTCTCCATCACTTCTCTCCCCTAACCAGTGACTACTTCCCTCTCCCTGCTTAATGACAGAGGTTGAATTAGTCAGCCCGCAGGCTTTGACCCAAAGGCTCCATCACAAAGACTGTCACTATACACCTCCGCAAGACTGCTTGTCTCAGCCCCTGTTTCTTCACGTTTACTGTCGGAACCCCTGACCATGTCTTTGTTACCCCGGTGACAGACTACAACAAGAAGACACACTAATCACCCTACCGTACATCACATTTGTATCAGAGATGGCCAGAGGACTACTCAGACCCCTAGGCATACAAACTAACAACCACCCTGTGACAACTGCTGACTAACATAAAGGATCCTATACCCACAACCAATAAAATTAACATAATATGCAAAATATCATGCAAGGACTGACAGAAACATTACATAGGCCAAACTGGAAGAAAACCGACAATAAGGATACATGAACGCCAACCAGCCACCAAGAGACATAACCAACTCTCACTGGTCTCAATACACATGGACAGAGAAGGACACAAATTCAACTGAGTCAGCACATCCATAATGCACAAGCCAGGGAATTCCTGGATGCCTAGCAATCCAACTGGAACTCCATCAAACACATTGAACTGGACCAGATACACAAACCACTGAAAAACAGAAGCGGAAGTGATGACAACCATCCCAGCACATAAACCACGAGCAGGACAGAACACCAGTGCTTCACCACAGACATACTAACGATGTTACCGAGCAGGGTGATGATACGTCTGCAATCAACCGCACCGGCTTGGTGAGCAAATCTACAATCTCATCCACAATCTGAGCTACAAATCTTCTCAAAAACTTTGTTACTTTCAAAGTTGACTATTCCACTGGACTTTTCTCCTGGCCACTTGCCCTTTTGCTTCTTTCCATTAGCATGACTTCATCAAGCACAGCCCATACCCTAACTTTTTTAAGGAAGAATTCCATTTCACTGGAGGCAGTTCAGAGAAGGTTCGCTGGGATGATCTCTGGTATGGAGGGATTGTCTTATGAACAAAGACTAAAAAGGGGCTCAACTCTTTTTGGAGTTTAGATGATTGAGAGGTGACCTTATTGAAACATGTAGGATTCTTAAGGGGCTTGAAAGGGGAACTGCTAAGAGGATGTTTTCCCTCATGGGAAAGTCTAGGACAGAGAGTGTAGTCTTGGTCACCAATTTAAGACTGAGATAAGGAAGAATTCCTTTGCTCAGAGGGTTGAGTCTTTGGTACTCAAGGCCACAAGAGAGCTGTGGGGGTAGAGTCCTTGTATATTTAAGGCTGAGATAGATAGATAGATTCTTGATCAGTTGGGGAATCGAGGCTTGTGGGGAAAGTACGGGAAAGTGAGGAACGTTGGATCAGCCATTATCCTGTTGAACAGTGGAGCAGGCTCAAGGGGGTGAATGGTCTACTCCTGTTCCTATTTCTTATGATCTCTTGGTCTTATTAACTCGCAAGAAGCCCCATTCACCATCGGTCCTATGCTTGATGATCCAATCAGCTCAATTTTAATTTTAAAATTCTCACCCTTGCTTCCAAATCTTGATTAATGGTATTATTTGCACCACTTTACCTGCAGTTATGTAGCTGGTCTGAGAGCATGTGCATGGCCAATTGGCGTGCTGATACCATTCCCAACACTGATTTCTGGTTTCGGAAGTCTTTGCCATGGTCAGACCTTGGAGGTCCTAAAGAAGGAAAAGAAATTCCGAGGAAACATAACTGCGCACTAACTCTTTAATTAATTGGTGGGAATACTTCTGCACCGTAATATTCTGTAGTCTCTCTCTCTGTTTGATTCATATTCATGCAAAATGCCTGCTATATTTCATACTACGCAATAATGACAATATATCTTTGGATGCGAAGCACTTTGCGATGTCCCAGAAGGTACCTGATAAAGGCAAATACTTCTGTTTCAATTTCTTATATGGCTGATGATACAACACTGTTAGAGACACAGGTCAGATACTGCCTATCCTTTCTGTAACCTTCACCATCTCCAACAGTTCGGCAACTGCAAGTGACAGACAAAGAGTTGGAAATATCAAAAACTGTTAGTGAGGAACACTGAATTTCTAATTGATAAAAAATATATTCTATGAATTAACGAATATAAAAGAAGTAGGTACACAGTGGCAACTGTGTGATTAATATTTAAAGAGATTAATATAATTTTCTTTGATTTGCAGCCTGCAAAACAAACAAATTGAATGAACAAGTGAGCGTTATGTGTTAGTATCATGACTGGGCTCGGAGTGTCTTTGATAGGAGAGAGCTGGAAACCATTCTGATGCAGACATGATGGGCTGAATGGCATCCTTCTATGCTGTCACGCTGTGTGATTTCTGTAATTCATTTTCATGCAAGGAGTTGAACATTGAATAATTACATGAAGACAGACTATTGGAGGAATTCCTTTCTATCTACGTTTCCAGCTACGCATGATTTGTCATCACTTGACATCACTAATGATGCAGTCCAAAAATCAGCATGATAGCTGTTAACCCCTTACACTCCATTATCTTACAATAAGGGATACTGGCAGCACAGGAACATAGGAACGGGGGTAAACCTATCAGCCCCTCCAACCTGTTCCACCATTTAATGAGGACATGGCTTATCTGTGGCCTGACTCCTTGTAACATCAACCCATATTCCTTAATATGTTTGCTTAACAAAATATTAAATATCTCAGATTCAACATGAACAACTGATCCTACAATCACTGTTATTTATAGAAGTAGTGTCAAACATCTATCACCGTTTGTGTGTAGAAGTGCTTCCTGACTTGTCTCCTGAACAGGCTGTCCTAATTTTCAGACACTGCCCTCTGGTTCTAGAATCCCCAACCAGCAGAAATGGCTTATCTTTATCCACCCTGTCTTTTCCTCATAATATCTCAAAGATATCCATCAGACCACCCTTAACCTTTTAATTCTAAAGAAAAAAGGCCTAATTTGTATAATCTCTCCTCATAACTTAACCCCTGAAATCAAGGTATCATTATTGTTGGTCAAACAGGAGGCTGGAGGAACCCAGCAAGTCAGACAGCATCTGGGGGAAAGGAGCCATCAGCATTTTGAGAATGACCTTTCTGCAGGACTGCCAGTCCTGCAGAAAGGTCATTCCCACAATGTTGACGGCTCCTTTCCTCCAGATGCTGCCTGATTTGCTGGGTTCTTCCAGCCTCCAGTTTGTCTACCTCGGACTCCAGTGTCTGCCAGTTTGTTTTTTGCCTCTAATTGTTCTTGTAAACCTTTCTAAATTGTTGTCCCAGATCGGTTCACAGTACTGCAAGGGATCGAACAAGAGACCACAGAAAGAACATCAGATCCCAAAAGAGCACATTGTTATATCTTTCCAGATCAGTCAGAGCCATATCCTTATGTATAAGAACACCAAGATTGCTGAATCCCCTGACACCTCAAATCTTCAACTGCCACACCTCAAATCCCAATTTCATTTTTCTTCAAATGTGCGATGTAGGTGCCACTGGCTAGGGCAGCAATTATTCTCCATTCCTAATTGCCCAGAAGTAAGTGAAAGATCCATTGCTGTTGATGTAGAGTCACTTGTGTACCAGACTGGGTAGGGACAGTAGATACCTTTCCTCAAGGACATTAGTGGACTAGATGGAGTTTCCTGGCAATCAACAATGGCTTCAATGATCATCATTAGACAGTTAATTTGAGACTTTTACTCAATTCAAATTCCACCATCCTGCCCTGGCAGGATTCAAAGCTGGGTCCCCAGAACATTACCCGAGTCTCCAGATTAGTAATCTTGTGATAATACCACTGAGCTGTTGCCTCCCCAAAGTCTCAACCCTTCTATGATCAAGCTTTCAATTCACAAAGTTTGAGGTACAAGTGAAGCTTCAATCGTTTTTGATGTTGATTGATGAAAATATTGGGCTGAGGAAATCAAGAGAGCTCGCTGGCCCATCTTTTAATCGTGAAACAATTCCAACGAGCTCCCCATCTAAGCACATGTAGGATTTCCATCTGAAGTGCCACTTGGCATACAATATGCCTGCCCAAATATTGTCAGATCACCTCCCATTATTTGAACCTTAGCAAATTTAAAGAAAACTCCCTGGTACATCTCTGGCATCCAACATGATTGGAGGCAATGATGGGAGGAAGGTGAGAATGGAGTAGATTTTTTAAAAATCCCTGTGACTAATGTAGTGTGATCTATTGCAGAATGATCAGGGCAATTGATTTCTGCGGGGTCAATTGCATTCCCCAGACATGGTTCATGGTTTAAAATCAGGCCTCACGTTTAAGTGTCTCCAAGTACCGATACTATAGAAAACCCTTCTTGGCATCTGAAACTGGCAGCTCAGTGCCAACGTAATAGATGATGCTGCCCACCCACATTTGTTGAAATCAGGTGGAGTTGGTGGTGTGGGACAGGATGAAGGAGTGGACAGAATGGTGGAACTGCAATCTAGCCTCCCACAGGGTTGGCACCACATGTCAGAGCATTGTCCCAATGTGTTTAAAACTGACTGGTCAGCCAGTGAGGAGAGGAGAGGGTTGGTTGAACCAGATTTGGTTCAAGTTAAAAATCTGGCCACATGGATGAGTAAAGGTTTATGGAAGGAAGACCAACCAGAATTACAGTGGAATTAGTCGGCCTGAAGGCAACAAATTTATGAATATAGGTTTCAGTAATGCACAAGCTGAAATAATGGCCTGAATCCTCCAGGAGTGTACCTATGGGATTGTTGCTGCTGCTATATAATTCTTCCACCCTAACTGAGTCCCATATTTCTTATTTTGGGGCAACATTGTGGCGCAGGGCACTGCCACCTCACAGTGCCAGGAATGCACGTTTGATTTCACTTTCAGGGGCCTATCAGTGTGGAGTTTGCATGTTCTCCCTGTGTCTGCATGGGTTGCCTCCAGGTGCTCCTGTTTCCACCCACAGTCTAAAGACCTGTAGGTTAGATGGATTGGCCATGATAATTTCCCATAATGTCCAGGGATGTGTAGGCTAGGTGGGTTAGCATTGGGAAATGCAGCGTTACCCGGGATAGGCCTGGGTGGGGTGGGGTCTGTGTTTAGATGGGATTCTCTTCAAAGGGTCAGCGTGAACTCGATGGTGCAGACTCCACACTAGGGATTCTATGATTCTACTGGCTCTGCGGAAATGCAGGAAGAACCACAAATTAAAATCCTTCGTCAGAGCACGGGATTGTCATGGGGACCCAAATGCAAGAATCTCATAGCAGCCCGATTCATAATTGTTTAAAGAAGCCAAGCACCACTTGGCTGTGAATAAGGTCAGGAGTTTTCCTTCTTTAGCTCCATAAGCACAAGGAAGGGGAGCCAGGAGTCTCTTGCAGAGGCTTGGGGTTGGGCAGGGGCTTGTAGAGTAGGTACAGGTGCATGGAAGAGTGGAGTAGGAAGGTTCTGGTGGTGCTGGGAATGTTTGGGAGGGTAAAGGGAAATGTGGCAGAAAGAGTCAGTCAAGGAGCGAGAATAAGGGACCTAAGGGGTCTGTCTGTTCTGTCTACAGGGCTTCCAGTTTATCTGTATCTCCATTTCCCTCACTGAGATTTCACTCTGAAAATAGACAATAGACAATAGGTGCAGGAGTAGGCCATTCGGCCCTTCGAGCCAGCACCACCATTCATTATGATCATGGCTGATCATCCACAATCAGTATCCTGTTCCTGCCTTATCCCCATAAACCTTGATTCCACTATCTGTAAGAGCTCTATCCATCTCTTTCTTGAAAGTATCCAGAGACTTGGCCTCCCGGATTTTAAGGATGATCTCGATGACGGGGGGAGTCCAGAATGAGGAGCCGCAGTTCAAGGATACTAGTTAGGCCATTTAGGACTGAGGGTGAGGAGAAATTTCTGTGCCTAGAGTGTGGTGAGCCTGTGGAATTCTCTGCCCCAGGAAGCAGCTGAAGCCAAAACATTGAAAGATTTCAAGAAGTTAGATATGGTTCTTAGGACTGAAGGGATCAAAGTGTTTGAGGAGAAAGTGAGAACAGGAGACTGAGCCATGATCAGATTGAATGGTAGGGCAAATTCAAAAGGTTGATTGACCTGCCCCTGCTCCAATTTTCCATGTTTTACAATGCATGGAAGGAAGTGCAACCTGAATCTACAAGTTCTGCCCCACAGAGTGGTGCTGTAATATTGGATACTAATATGAACATTTTATTAAGAGTTAATGCAAAAACATATAGTTTCTTCCACAATAAAGAAAATGTCCTTCACCCTTCTGTAAACATCAATTGATGCCAACTACAAGGCTTGCCAAGTGCATTTAGCACCCTGGATAAGCTGGTCTTCATAAATAACGATGGTGTACTTCTGAGCAAAATAAAATAATTGTAATGCTTACAAGTGAAAATTAATTTTGAAGCATACCTGTGCCAACTTTGTGGTTTCAATTCTTAGATTAGTGGCAATCGAGTTGGGGAGGAAGGTTGTTGCGAAGCCTTTCTGTCTGAACAGAAGAGTCTTTTAATAGGCCAGACCACTAGCATATTGAATGTTAATTCGAATGGGAAAAGTGGGAAAGAGAGAAAGCCAAAGCTATGAGCTTGGGAAAGGCCTGCAGTTGACAGAATCCTATACATAGTGTGTGAGATATTGAGCTTCACATTATCAGAAAGATATTGAGAGTTTTAGAGGACACAACACAGAGTTGCAGAGAGGTTGCCCAGGATAAAGAAATAAACTGGGTCAACATTGTGGGATGATGTAGTAAAAGCATGATGAAAGGGTAGGCCCATATTGATTGGAGCCCATTACTTCTAATAGTTGAGTGGGTTTCAACAAAGGTGATGAGGGACAGATGATGAAAGGCAATGAGAGAAAAAGGAAAAACAAGGGGGTAACATTTTAAAGTGAAAGGTATTAAGTTAGAGGGGATTTGAGCAAAATAAACTTTTTCACCCAGTGGATGATGAGAATTTGGAATGTACTGCTGGGATGGACAGTTGAGAAAACCTCACAGTCTTAAAAAAGTACTTGAAATAAGCACTTGCCATAACATTCAGGGCTATGGTCCCAGTGCGGGGAAGTGGGACGAGTGTAGGTGGCAGTATATCTTGGGCGGTACAGACTGGATGGGCTGAAAGGAATCTTCTGTACTGTGTCATTTTATGACTCTTCATATACAGAAATCAGTGTGACCATGGAGCTCAGGCTAGGGTTAATCAGCCGTTTGAACTCTACATGAAAGGCAGTGATTTTTATGATCATGGTGATGTCTGTGTGTATGTGTGTGTGTGTGTGTGTGTGTGTGTGTTTGATGGAGATGTGGACCTGGTTGAGCACCTTGGAGGTTTCCTTTCATAATGAAGGAGAAATTCACCAGCCTGCTACTTCACACAGTAAAACCAGTTGAGAAGAGTCAATGATGGGGCCAACGGTAGACACAGCGCACAAGGAGTGGCCTTGATGTTTCTTTACTCTGCCACGATTACTGTGTAGATCAAACAGCTTGTTTGCTATTTTCTTTTTCCAGACCAACTCCATGGCGGGCTGCGGAGATTTGTGCATGACCCAAATGAGAGGGGAACCGCAGAAGCAGCAGCAGCGCTATGGAGTACGATCCTATCTGCACTTATTCTATGAGGACTGCACTGGCTCAATGCTGGAGGATGATGAGCTAGATGAGCTGAACAGGCAGCGCTCCTTCGGCGGCTGGTGGTCAGCCCTCTGGAAGGTAAGATGCTTTGTTAGAATGTTCTCCATCTAACCTCCGTACAGCATCTTTAACAATTTGCCTTTAACACAGTAAAATGCTCTCCCAGGGTGTTTCCACATCTAAATGACACATCATTGGAGATATTAGGAAAACCATTAAAATCATGGTCAAAGAGGTGGATTTTACAGAGCCTTTGAAAGGAGGAGAGACAAGGGGCAAGACTGAAAGGATTCAGAAGCCTGGGTGCCTGAATAACTAAACTCAGAAATGGGCAAGCAGCCTGAATTAAACATGTCTCCTTGCCCAAGTTTGTGGTCACCTGCCTCTAAGGTCTGGTGCTTTGATACAGCTCCCGGGTGAGGCACTTTAATGGTGCCACATTAAATCAAGCTGTTGTCATTATACAAGAGCTGTTACTGTCTCAGAACTCTTCTAGGATTGAGACACGAGCACACATACACAGAGGCAGACATACACATGGAGGCAGGCACAGATAGACAGACAGTCAAACACACACACACACACACACACACACACACACACACACACACGTAGATACATACTAGCATAGGCAGACAGATACATACAGAAATATATTAATACAGGCAGACAGACAGATCCAGAAACACATACACACGCACACAGGCAGATACTCACTCATACAGACAGACACACACATACTCAAAGTCCTGACCTCTTATATTGGAGTTTTCAGACAGTTTCCCCTGGATGTGAGGAACATGTCTATTTTGCATCCCTCTGAACAGCAGGAAATAATGAACATTGCTCATTAGACTGACAGTCACAGCAGGATTAAGGAAGTCAATAATTACATTGCATTAACAGAGCAGAAACAGGCCATTCAGACCAAACTGCTGGATGTTATATGAGGCTCCTTGCGCAGATACCTAGAAGTGATTAAACCTGTGAAGTGGTCCAGACATTTTGGTGGCTTAATCTGTAGAATAATGTCCCCTGGACCTAGCTCTTCATGGAGTATGAAGCATTGTAGCCAGGATACCTACACTTCTGCGCATTGGATTTACATGGCAACATGTTATTTAATCTGACGGACTTTGATTTCGCCCTTGCACCGGTTGAGATGTGAATGGTGAGAGCAAACTGAGATTCAGGTCTATCCAGGAGCACCCAAAAAAGACAAAAGACTCCCTCACTTCAAGTCTTGTGCAAACACGAGCAATTTTTCTTAAGTTTGGTAAGATCTTGGATCCCACCAGTGCCTCTCAAGAGCAAGGGGCTTCATTAAAATCTAGACTTGCACCACACCCCACTTAGCAAACCATGACCAAAATATTTCCTGTAAGCAATAGATTAGCATTTTAACATTGTAGAGTAATTTGCTTTATCCATTGTGTATTTCCCATTCTGGGTCTCTTTAGTATCTGTATTTTTAATCACTGCTCCATTGGTGATCAGCTTTTTGAGTCCTTGCTGTCCTTCTGTAAGACCCTCCTTTAAATCTAACCTATGGTCCCCTCCTCTAATAACTCACTAGATACCTGGAATGATTGGAACAAGAGCCAGGTGGATCTCAATGAGTATGGGATCCTTGATTGGTACAGGTTAGCAGCCCCTCAATGTCAAATCTTGCCAACTAGCACTTGTTTCTGTGAAATGCCTGGCAATATTTTTCTAAACTAAAGGTGTTATATAAAAGTAGGGTGTAGGAGGCCTAGTGATAATGTCATTGGATAAATAATTCAGAACCCCAGAAAATGTTCAGGGGACATAGGTTTATTTTAAAAGAACGATGAAATATGAATTCAATGTTTAAAACATAAACTGCAGTTAAGAATCTAACGGTGCCCAAGGAATCAATTATCGGCAGAAAAATCCATCTGATTCACTAAAGCCCTTCAGGGAGGAAATTCTGAAGTCCTATCTGGTCTGGCTTACATGTGACTCCAAACCCACAGCAATGCAATTGGCTCTTAAGTGCTCTCTGGACAATTAGGGATAGGCAATAAATGTTTTCCTATCCAGCGATGCCCAATTCCCATGGAATAAAAAGTAAAATGTGATTTGTTTATCATTCCGATTTGGCTTTGCTGCTGATGCACTACACCGAGCTGTCTTCCAATCAGTTCTATTTTAGAATGCTGCAGACGTCAGCTGCTAAATATTAAATCAGCACAACTTGTCTGACAAATTATCTCAGAAAACAAAATATGATGTGAAAATACAAATGGATGTTTACAAACCCACAACATTTATCATTCCAGGTAACAGTCATGATTCTGGGAAATTTATTTTCTAAATTATTTATTCCGGTTGAATGAGTCTATTAGATTCCAGGATTTTATGTTGTTTACTTCTATGGCCAGCATTGCCATCCAAAGGGGTAATTATGTTCCCTATTTTGTTCTCACTCATTAGATCAATTTCCAGACCTGAGTTGAGTGTTGTGCCTGGTAGAGCTTAGATTAGACCCAGTCTCTGCATAAGTTACACTTCATCCGTGTCCAGAGTCTGAGTGTATCTGTGTGTGAGAAAGAGTGGATGTGGATATGTGAGTGTACAAGTGTACTGTGCGTAAGAGTGTTCATAACCATTGAGATCTACAGCACATATCTACAGCCTTTTGGCCCATCACGACTGTGCCAATCAAAAATACCCACCTAACTATTGTAATCCCATTTTCCATCTCTTGACCTATAACCTGTATGCCTTGACATCACAGTGCACATCTAAATTCTTCTTAAATGTAATGAGAGTTTCTGCCTCAACCACCCTTACAGGCAAAGAGTTCCAGATTGCCTGCATCTTCTGGGCAAGTTAGTTTGTCCTCGCATCGCCTGTGAGCGACCTGCCCCTTACCTTACATCTATGTCCTCTGGTCACTGATCCCTCCATCAGTGGTGAAGTTACTTCCTGTCTACCCTATCTATGCCCCTAATAATTTTACACATCTCAATCATGTCTTCTGTCTATCTCCTCTGCTCAAGAGAAAACAACCCCAGTCTGTCCTCTCTTGCTACATAACTAAAACTCTCCAGGACAGGCAACTTCCTAGTAAATCTCCTCTGCATCCTTTCCAGTGCTGTCACATCCCTCCTCCAAGAGATAATGGGAACTGCAGATGCTGGAGAATTCCAAGATAATAAAATGTGAGGCTGGATGAACACAGCAGGCCAAGCAGCATCTCAGGAGCACAAAAGCTGACGTTTCGGGCCTAGACCCTTCATCAGAGAGGGGGATGGGGAGAGGGAACTGGAATAAATAGGGAGAGAGGGGGAGGCGGACCGAAGATGGAGAGTAAAGAAGATAGGTGGAGAGAGTATAGGTGGGGAGGTAGGGAGGGGATAGGTCAGTCCAGGGAAGACGGACAGGTCAAGGAGGTGGGATGAGGTTAGTAGGTAGATGGGGGTGCGGCTTGGGGTGGGAGGAAGGGATGGGTGAGAGGAAGAACCGGTTAGGGAGGCAGAGACAGGTTGGACTGGTTTTGGGATGCAGTGGGTGGGGGGGAAGAGCTGGGCTGGTTGTGTGGTGCAGTGGGGGGAGGGGACGAACTGGGCTGGTTTAGGGATGCAGTAGGGGAAGGGGAAATTTTGAAACTGGTGAAGTCCACATTGATACCATATGGCTGCAGGGTTCCCAGGCGGAATATGAGTTGCTGTTCCTGCAACCTTTGGGTGACATCATTGTGGCAGTGCAGGAGGCCCATGATGGACATGTCATCTAGAGAATGGGAGGGGGAGTGGTAATGGTTTGCGACTGGGAGGTGCAGTTGTTTGTTGCGAACTGAGCGGAGGTGTTCTGCAAAGCGGTCTCCAAGCCTCCGCTTGGTTTCCCCAATGTAGAGGAAGCCGCACTGGGTACAGTGGATGCAGTATACCACATTGGCAGATGTGCAGGTGAACCTCTGCTTAATGTGGAATGTCATCTTGGGGCCTGGGATAGGGGTGAGGGAGGAGGTGTGGGGACAAGTGTAGCATTTCCTGCGGTTGCAGGGGAAGGTGCCGGGTGTGGTGGGGTTGGAGGGCAGTGTGGAGCGAACAAGGGAGTCACGGAGAGAGTGGTCTCTCCGGAAAGCAGACAGAGGTGGGGATGGAAAAATGTCTTGGGTGGTGGGGTGGGATTGTAAATGGCGGAAGTGTCGGAGGATGATGCGTTGTATCCGGAGGTTGGTAGGGTGGTGTGTGAGAACGAGGGGGATCCTCTTAGGGCGGTTGTGGCGGGGGCGGGGTGTGAGGGATGTGTTGCGGGCAATACGGGAGACGCGGTCAAGGGCGTTCTCGATCACTGTGGGGGGAAAGTTGCGGTCCTTAAAGAACTTGGACATCTGGGATGTGCGGGAGTGGAATGTCTTATCGTGGGAGCAGATGCGGCGGAGGCGGAGGAATTGGGAATAGGGGATGGAATTTTTGCGGGAGGGTGGGTGGGAGGAGGTGTATTCTAGGTAGCTGTGGGAGTCGGTGGGCTTGAAATGGACATCAGTTACAAGCTGGTTGCCTGAGATGGAGACTGAGAGGTCCAGGAAGGTGAGGGATGTGCTGGAGATGGCCCAGGTGAACTGAAGGTTGGGGTGGAAGGTGTTGGTGAAGTGGATGAACTGTTCGAGCTCCTCTGGGGAGCAAGAGGCGGCGCCGATACAGTCATCAATGTACCGGAGGAAGAGGTGGGGTTTGGGGCCTGTGTAGGTGCGGAAGAGGGACTGTTCCACGTAACCTACAAAGAGGCAGGCATAGCTGAGGCCCATGCGGGTGCCTATGGCCACCCCCTTAGTCTGTAGGAAGTGGGAGGAGTCAAAAGAGAAGTTGTTGAGTGTGAGGACGAGTTCAGCTAGGCGGATGAGAGTGTCGGTGGAGGGGGCCTGGTCGGGCCTACGGGACAGGAAGAAGCGGAGGGCCTTGAGGCCATCTCCATGCGGAATGCAGGTGTACAGGGACTGGACGTCCATGGTGAATATGAGGTGTTGGGGGCCAGGGAATTGGAAGTCCTGGAGGAGGTGGAGGGCGTGGGTGGTGTCACGGACGTAGGTGGGGAGTTCCTGGACCAAAGGGGAGAAAATGGAGTCCAGATAGGTGGAGATGAGTATGCAAATGTGTGTGCACGTGTGAGTAAATGCACGTGAGAATTCATGCATGTTGTACTCCAGAAAGCCAGGGTGGTAAAGGATAAACTGGAGTTAAATCTTATACATTTTTATAAGCATTCACTCACTGACATGCACATTGCAAACATTTCAAATCCAGCTAATCTAATTTCAAACTATTCTTTTACATATGCTTTGTAATCAACCTATTCACTGATATTATTAAACACCTCTGAAGTAGGTTTGGACTTGAACCTGGCCTCCTACATCAAAGGTAGAGACACTATCACTACACTCACAAGAGTTCCCACTTTTTTTTCCACATTAGAGCACAAGCCAATCCTCCATTAATTCTCACTTGTTGCACATAATCAAACACAGTGAAAATACAATGATGGGAGAACACATTTGAATGGGTGACTGGGTGAAAAAGAGGGTCTGTGTGAGTCTATGTTTTTGATTTGAGTCTGAATGACTATGTGTCTTGATTGTGAGTGACATTCATTCACATTGGACATTGCTAGTCAGGCCAGTAATTATTGCCCGTTTCTAATTACCCAGAGGGCAGTTCAGAGTCAATAACATTACTATGGGTCTGAGTCACATGTAGGCCAGACCATGTAAGGATAACAGATTTCCTGACAACCAACAATGGCTTCATGATCATTATCAGATCCTTAATCCCAGATATTTATTGAATTCAAATTCCACCATCTGCCCTGGTAGGATTTGAATATTATGTGGGTCTCTGGATTAATAATTCATTGATAACACCACTGAGCCATCACTTCCCCACATGGAGGAGATGGGGGTCTTGCCTTTAGGTGTGAGAGTCAGAGATAGCCTTTTTGGGAAGACTCAGGCTCTTTGACACATCAGTGGCAGGTTCAAGGAGCCTTGGGGGGGGGTCGAAGTCCCTCCAGTTGAAAATTGAGCAAATCAAAGGCTGGTGTATAGAATGACAGTATCACTGGGAAGATTCTGCTGGTACCAAACCCACCTAAAGGCCTAGGACCAGGTTACAACCAGACCACTGGTCAGTGATGGCAGAATGGGGTGTAAGGAGGTGGTTTGCAGAGGTGAAGGGGTGATCGTAGAGTGGTTGGCAGCAATGGCAAGGGATGGGAGTCAGCACACCTCCCTCCCCCCCCCCCCCCCCCCATTCTCTTGATAGGCCTGTGAAGAAGGGAGTGATCCACCACAATACCCCGTTTGACAACAAACAACCCCACCAGGCTTTATTCTTCAGGCTTCCCATATGGTGAGTCAGTTGGCCTACGGCAAGGTTAGTACCAGCAGCGGTGGGATTGGACCTTACACGGGCATTAATAAGGTGCACTTAAGATCCACAGTTAGTAACGGGGTGGGAAAACCAACAATGGGCCTTGCCATCATTGTAAACTCCACCCACCACCCCCCCCCCCTCCCCCCACCAACCACATCAGGGGAGAGGTCATTCAATGGGCGGAAGTGAGGGACTTTCTTTGTGTGATTTTATTTGCTACCTGATGAGATTGCAGTTGTTAAAGGAACTTAAGCAGCTGCTGCCGCGTCCCTTTATTGGCAGAATCCAGAACTAGGGAGTCTTCATTTACAAATAAACGGCCACCCAAATAAGACAGAGAAGAGGGAGCTTTTTTTTCCCTCAAAGAGGGTTATAAGTCTTTGGAATTCCCTTCCTCAAAATATTTTTTAAGGCAGAAGTAGATAGATTCTTGATGTCCAAAGGGATGAAAGATTATGAGGGATAAGTGGGAATGTAGAATTAGGATTAAAATATGACCTTATTGAATGGCAGACCAGGCTGGAGGCACTAAGTGGCCTACTCCTGCTCCTTGTTTGTGTTTATTGAAGAGAGTTTTGTATTGGCATTTCCTAAATGACATCTTTTTTAAAACAACTCATGGAGGTGAAGGATTATTTCTTGTGGAGAGAGGAGCATATTCTGAATTTAGCTCCTTTTGAGGCATCATACCAGACAGTTCAGTGAGGTCAGAATAGAGATCCATATTCAGTTCCATTCCTATCAGGGTGAATTTGTCATTCACACAATTTGCACTGAAATGATTCCATTAACATCTCATTTTAGTGGTCAGCAATCAAACTCAACTGTATCAGAAGAGCTGGCATCACCTAGGACCATTCTCAAGGATAAGATGACAGTGCTGACCTGTGTCCTTCATATATAGAGCATTGTAACAGAATTCGCGTCTCAATTATATATGACAGTCAGTGCTGTGTAAAGTGGTGACAGAGTGTAACAGTTCACTGGGGAAGACCAAGTCACTATAGCAATATATACTTTATACCTGCATGTTGTAGCTTACAGCTGTGGATAGGGATGGTAGGGGCTCCAGTTGCTTTGCATCCCAGGAATCCCTCACCATCTTACTACTTACCAGAAGCACCTGATAGAAGGATTTGCAGCTTAATCCTCAACCTGTTTGACTGCATTATGAATGTACCTTCCTTGATCATCAAGTTCTTTGTCCAAAAAAATGTAGGAGCAAAAGTAGGCCATTCAGCCCTTCAAGTATGCTCATGCATTTAATGGGATCATGCTGATCTGATAAACTTCAGCTCTACTTTCCTTCCTTTTCCTATAACCCGTGATTCTGTCACTGATTTAAAATCTGTCTATTGCTGCCTTGAATATATTAAATGACCCAGCCTCAACAGTCTAATGCAGTACAGAATTACACAGATTCACTGAGAGAAGAAATTCCTCCTCATCTCTGTCTTAAATTGGTGATCCCCCCATTTGGAGATGATGTCCTCTGGTCCTAGACTCTGCTTTCTGCGAAACAACCTTTCTGCATCTACTATGTCAGATCCTTGTGTATTTTAATAAGGTTGTCTGTCATCCTTCTAAACTCCAATGAGTTCGGGGCCAATCTACTTAACCCCTCATATAAAGCAGTCCTTCCATACTTGGTATCAGCCTCGTGAACCTTCTCTGGACTGCTTCCAATGCCAGTATATCTTTCCTTAGATGGAGAGATCAAATCTGTTCATGGTATTCCAGCTGTGGTCTATCTAGTACCTTGTATAGTGTTAGCAAAATATTTTCTTTTATACTCCATTCCCTTTGAAATAAAGACCAACATTTCCTTCCCTTCCCTATTACCTGCTGAACTTATGCATGAGGACTCCCAAATCCATGCCATAGATTCCTGCAAAGTAGCAGATGCAAGTACAGATACAGTATTTAAAAGACATTTGGATAGGAAAGGTTTAGAGGGGTATGGGCCAAAGGCAGGCAAATGGGACTAGTTTAGTTTGCGAAACCTGATAGGCATGGACAATTTAGACCAAAGTATCTGTTTCTGTGCTGTCTCAGTCTATTTAGGTCCTTCAATGGGACTTAAACCCAGAGGTCTGGCCAAGAAGCAGGACCACAAACCCGCTGTGCACCAGATCCTCCTCCCTGAGTAAGGGCAAACTTGTTATTATAAGTGGATCAATGTTTGGTTGACTCTGCGTAATATGGCAAGGAAGAATGCCTTGGAAGAAAAAGTACTACGGATGTTGGAGATCTGAAATGAAAAACATAAAGCACTGCCAGAAGCCCAGCAGGTCTGGCAGCACCTCCACAGAATCCATACAGTGTAGAAACAGGCCCTTCGACCCAACAAGCCCACACTGACCTTCAGAGCACCCCACCCAGATCCATTCCCCAAGCCCCCCTTACATATATATTCCTGAACACTATGGGACAATTTAGTGTGGCCAATCACCTAGCCTGCACACCTTTAGACTGCCGGAGGAGATCTATGTAGACACAGGGAGAACATGCAAACTCCACACAGACCCTGAGGGGGAAATTGAACCCAGGCCCCTGGCACTATGAGGCAGCAGGGCTAACCACTGAGCCACCGTGCGTCTTCTGTAGCAAAATAAATAGAGTTAACCTTTTGAGTTCAGTAAAACTCTTCTTTGGAACTTGCGTAGGCCACTTAGTGCCTCCAGCCTGGTCTGCCATTCAATAAGGTCATATTTTAATCCCAATTCTACATTTCTGCTTATCCCTGATAATCTTCCATCCCCTTATCCATCAAGAATCTATCTACTTCTGCCTTAAAACACAGCAGAATTTTTGTTTCTCCACTGAAACTGATGGCAATCTCCACCACTTGTGTTACTGAATGAGTGGATCTGCATTCCAGACCCGGCAGCAAAAGTGAAAATGGACCACAAAGTTACAGATTTCTCTATATCCAGTTCTGAAAGAACACGCTACGTGTTGTTGCAGTGATTCCTGGAGTCCGAGTGTGGCAGCAAGGACAGATAAGAGTGTTAAATAAAATGATGTCTTAAATGATGCGTTCAGGTCACGCATTCATTGTTTGCGCTTTGAAAGATGAAAGAGCCATTAAATCACTCACGTAATGGGATGTGTCAGCTCGCAGCTCAGCTGCTAGGCAACGTCATGGAAATAGAGCTTTCGAGGTCTGTTGGGGGAAGGGAAGAGCTAGGGTCTAGGCTCAGGGTTTTGGGGGAGGGGTGGCGGTGAATACAGTGGAGGATGGGGAGATGGCAAGCTGTGTCTGCCTATAATTTGATTAAGCCATTTGCGGCTCGCTGTTGGGGCAGATGTCGCTGGGAACAGATCCGGGGCCAAAAGGTGTTTAACAGGGCAAAATCCACGGCCCTTAGTTCCAGATGCACAGTTTTCCACGATGACTCATATCATTGAAGAGATTGTACTTGCGATGAATTGAAAAAACAGCTTAGAGTCCAAAAGACGCTGTCACTATAAATCGCTGGCATTAGTCAGATAGTTGTACAACAACCAAGTGCATTTATCTAGCAGAGATAATTTAGCCGAACTTTTCCAGGCATTCTACAGGAGCAATTGTCAAAGGAAATTTGTCAGCAAGTCAAAGTGATAAGTGGACAGGTGGAACCAGTTCAGCTCAGGAGGTATTCCTAGAGGATTCCTCATGTGGCCTGCTTCCTCCAGCACCTCGATTCTACGATAACAAGGTGTAGGGCTGGATGAAGATGGCCGGCCAAGCAGCATCAGAGGAGCCAGAAGGCTAACGTTTCGGGCCTCAATACATTTCAGTGAACATCTTGGTGAAACAGAGGCCTCCAAAACACTGTTCATTACTGATGCTAAGATAGGAGATTGCACCCTGAGGATATGGCTTCCTACTGAGGACCCTTCTCTCCCTCTTTGAGCTGCTTGTCCACCTCAGTCCCCTCTGCTATACCGAGGAGATATAAAGTACTGTATCCTTGCCTGGAAGGAAGAGGACTGAGCAGGTCCTTCAAGTCAGGGCTGAGGTTGTCAGTGTGTGCCACACCATTCCCTCCAAACTTCAAATACTAACTCAAATGACCAAATACTTAACCAATAAGGATAAGGTGAAATCAATGAACATCTAATCTATAAAACAGTTAAACAATGCTGGGGTGCTGTAGGATCCTTCCTTCTGCATCTTCAACTCTGTGGGGTAGGGCATCAACTAGAGTATTGATCTCCAAAAGAGCACTGCTGGTACCAAACTAGCGTCACCTCCTGACTGATGATACAGTCTGCCTTCTCTCCACTTTTCTGGTTCCCTTATCAAAACAGTGTAAAGCATAGCCGGCACCAGAGGTCTGCATGCACTTTGTAGATAGCACCAGGGGCATGAAAAAATTGTTTGCCACTATTTTCTGTATGTCTTTTTATACAGGTATAATAAAAAAGCTTGTATCTATTGCACACCTACATTGTATGAGGAAGCATTATTTTATAATATAGTTCAAAATGTTACATTTGATTAATTCCATTTATGTGTCTTGAATAATTACTGTCTGTCAAATATGCAGTACTGATTTGCATAACTTGTCTACGAGTGAATCAAAGTTACCTGAAACAAATCAGCACTCCACAGAAACCCAATCAATGTGTTTTCAAAGCTCTCTGCTCACAAGGGAAGGCCATTCAGCCTATCAATTCTGTGTCAGCCTTCTGTAGCTATCCAGTCTGTCCCATACTTCTGCCCTATTCCCACAGATCTGCAAGTCTATTTCATTCAAATGCCCACCCAATTCCCGTTCGAAAGGATTCACCATCTCCACTTCCACCAGTCAAGTGGGCCTAGGCCCGAAACATCAGCCTTCCTGCTCCTCTGATGCTGCTCGGCCTGCTGTGTTCATCCAGCTCTACACCGTGTTATCTCAGATTCTCCAGCATCGGCAGTTCCTTCTATCTCCCACCCCAATTCTACACTCACTTTGCCTTACTTTCCCACACACTCTAGATTACAAACAGGCTCTTCATCATCGAATTGGATTTCTCAGTTAAACATCTTTGAACCATTCCCAATTTTTTTTTATTAATCGGGAACAAAAGTTCCAAGATTGAGAAGCTTCAGTGATGAGGGAAGTTTGAAGTTGGGCCTGGAGAGAAGACCGTTAAGACGAGATTTGATAGAGGTTTTCAAAATCATTGGTGGGCTGTGCAGAGCAGATACGGAAATGCTTTTCCCATTGGTGAAAGGAACAAGAATGAGAGGGCATAGATTTAAAGTGATTTGCAAACGGAAAAAATGTGAAAAAAATACTTTCACCCAGCGAGTAGGCAGGGGATGGAATGCACTGCCTGGAAATGTGGTGGAGGCACATTCATTTGAGGCATTCAAAAGGATAGTTATGTGGATATAAATGGTGTGTAAGGCAAGGGGGAAAATGCAGGAGATTAGAACTAGATCATGACACTTATGAAGAGTCAGTGCAAGCACAAAGGCCAGATGGCCTTGTTTTGCACTATAACACTTCTGTGATACTGAGAATAGTTTTCACCAATTTTTATTTTTGAAAAGCACAAATTTATTTTAAACCACTATGATATTTCCCCCCAGGTCAGCCCTCATAGCAGTGTTTTGGATTTTAATTATTGTCAGGGACTTCAGCAGCACTGCTGCCTCAAAGTGCCAGGGACCCAGGTTCGATTCCGCCCTCAGGTGTCTTTCTATGTGGAGTTAGCACATTCTTCCCGTGACTGCGTGAGATTCCTGCAGGTGCTCCTGTTTCCTCTCACAGTCCAAAGGTGTGCAGGCTAGGTGGATTGGCTGTGCCAAATTACCCATTGTGCGCAGGGATGTGCAGGCCAGGTGGATTACACATGGGAAATGCAGGGATTGTGTAGGGATGTGGTTCTGAGGGTCAGTGTGGACTTCATGGGCCAAATGGCCTGCTTCCATGCTGTAGGGATTCTATGGCTCTATGACTTCAGAACAATCCTGTTGGATGAGAACTCTCAATGCCAGGTAGGAGATGATGAAGGGAGATCAAGTTGCTTGGGGAGACAGTGGTATAGTAGACATTTTTCCATCCCCTCCCCTGTCTGCTTTCCGGAGAGACCACTCTCTCCGTGACTCCCTTGTTCGCTCCACACTGCCCTCCAACCCCACCACACCCGGCACCTTCCCCTGCAACCGCAGGAAATGCTACACTTGCCCCCACACCTCCTCCCTCACCCCCATCCCAGGCCCCAAGATGACTTTCCACATTAAGCAGAGGTTCACCTGCACATCTGCCAATGTGGTATACTGCATCCATTGTACCCGGTGTGGCTCCCTCTACATTGGGGAAACCAAGCGGAGGCTTGGAGACCGCTTTGCAGAACACCTCCGCTCAGTTCGCAACAAACAACTGCACCTCCCAGTCGCAAACCATTTCCACTCCCCCTCCCATTCTCTAGATGACATGTCCATCATGGGCCTCCTGCACTGCCACAATGATGCCACCCGAAGGTTGCAGGAACAGCAACTCATATTCCGCCTGGGAACCCTGCAGCCCAATGGTATCAATGTGGACTTCACCAGTTTCAAAATCTCCCCTTCCCCTACTGCATCCCTAAACCAGCCCAGTTCGTCCCCTCCCCCCACTGCACCACACAACCAGCCCAGCTCTTCCCCCCCACCCACTGCATCCCAAAACCAGTCCAACCTGTCTCTGCCTCCCTAACCGGTTCTTCCTCTCACCCATCCCTTCCTCCCACCCCAAGCCGCACCCCCATCTACTTACTAACCTCATCCCACCTCCTTGACCTGTCCGTCTTCCCTGGACTGACCTATCCCCTCCCTACCTCCCCACATATACTCTCTCCACCTATCTTCTTTACTCTCCATCTTCGGTCCACCTCCCCCTCTCTCCCTATTTATTCCAGCTCCCTCTCCCCATCCCCCTCTCTGATGAAGGGTCTAGGCCCGAAACGTCAGCTTTTGTGCTCCTGAGATGCTGCTTGGCCTGCTGTGTTCATCCAGCCTCACATTTTATTATTACAGTGGTATAGTAGTAATGTCCCTAGACTAATGCTCCAGGGCCCTAGCTGGTGGAATTCAAATTGAATGTAAAAATAAAATCTGGGATTAAAAACTAGCCTCAGCAATAGTGACCATTGAACTAACATTAACCCTGGAACCATCTAGTTCACCAATTCCCTTTACGGAGGGAAATCCTTCCTTCGTCTGGCCTACATATGACTGTAGATGCACAGCAATGTGATTGACTGTCAACTGGTGTCAGAAATGGCCTGACAAGTCACTTAGCTCAAGGACAATTAGGGATGGAAAATAAATACTGACTTTACTAAACAGACACATGCCCCCGAAGGAATAAAGGAAATAAAATGAACGTGAGCGGTTTAGAGACAAAAAAAATTGTTGCCATTGGCAGCAGAATGGAGAAGCTCACAATATTCATTTAAAGTGATTGGCAGAAGGAGTATGTTGACACGAGAAGGAGTATGTTGACATGAGAAAACATCTTTTATGCAGCAAATTGTTAGGGTCTGGAATGCACTGCTTGATTTTACGGGAAGACAGGTTCCATTGGGACTTTCAGAAGAGAATTGGATACTCACCCAAAAAGAAAATGAAAAATGCAGCGTTTTGGACAAAGGATGCAATACGCAAAGCTACTCTAACAGAAAACGGTCAGGGACAGGATGGGCCAAATGGCCTCTTGCACTGAAATCATTGTATGATTCTATGTCTGACATAATGGCTGTTATTTTTGCTGGACCTGGAAACTGAGCAACATTTAGGGCATGTAGTTAAACACCATGATTCGTGTACAAGACAAAAGAGATGACTAACGGTTTTCTGTGTGAATCTTGAAACATTAACTCTGCTTCTCTCTCCACAGATGCTGCCAGTTGCACTGAATTTCACCAGCATTCTCTGTGCATATTTTATATGGCTGTAGACTTTTCCATGTATCCTCAGCACATATCTCACTTCCTCCTTCTGTATCTTGCTGTGTCTCTTCATAGTGGCCCAATGATCAAATCTGTGTGAATGGAGCTAAATGAATCAACACAAAATTGGATTGGCTACAGTTGTGATAGAGGGCTTTCGCTGCAGCTATGAATCATGGGATAGCCTGCCTCCATTCGATCAAGCTCCCTGCAGCATGGGGATCATAATACACAATTGCAGCATGCTCAATTAGCATGATGCAGGCAGCACACACACCTCCTTCACCTTCCCATCACAAAAGACCATAAGATATAGGAGCATAATCAGCCCAATTGTCTCATTGTTCCTGTTCTGCCGTTTGATCATAGCTGATATATTTTTCAACCCCATATGCTGGCTTCCTCCCATAAACCTTGATCCCCTTACTAATAAAGAATCTATCTACCTCTGTCTTAGATGCACCCAATGACTTGGCCTCCACAGCCCTCTGTAGCAATGAGTTGCCCTCCTCATCTTGGCTCAAAAGGATTGTCCCTTCACAATCAGGTTGTGCCCTTGGGTTCTAGTCTCTCTTTCTAGTGGAAATATCTTATGCATGTCCACTCTATCCAGACTGCTCAGTATTCTGTAAGTTTCAATCAGATTCCCCCCCTCACCCTTCTAAACTCCACAGAGTACAGACCCAGAATCCTCAACCACTCCTCATATGACAAGCCCTTCATCCCTGGAATCATTCTTGTTCATCTCCTCTGGACCCCCTCCAACACCAGCACATCCTTCCTTAGGTATGGGGCCCAAAGCTGCTGATAATATTTATGATAACAGTTTGACCCAGTGTGAAATGCAGTACTGACTGGCTGCATGCTCAGCAGGAGATCCAGGTGCGTTTGCTCATATTTCCTAAAGGTAGTCCATATCTCTTGAACAGGGGGTGTATTCAGGCTGCAGTCAGTGCTGGAACTGATTACTTCAGAGCACAATTTGGATGGACAGTGGTGCAGCGGGAACTCCCACATTTTTGCTATGGCATTGGACAGTATTTCCTTTAAATTGCTTGGTAGTTTGCAACCTATCTGATGGCCACACTCAAGGCAGCCCTTTCAAGTTACTACATCCACAGCCACCTAAAACAATTCAAAAAGGCATTGCAGCTAAACAAATTGCCTTCACAATCCCAAATAAAGACAACTAGTTGGCACTCGAGGTCTAAGTCTGTAAGGTAGAAAGGCACAGAGAGATTGTGTTTCTATAAAAGCCCAGGAGATCCTCAAGACTCAGACTGCAAAGACAATGTGAGTCATTGGCCTGAAAGATCAGTTTGAGATGTTTATGACCTAGTGGCCTTGTCTGCAGTGCTGCAGGAGTTTTAAGTGACCTCCCTTCAGTATCAGGGTCAGTGGATGTAGCTTCAAATGTTACCTTGCACTGCCACACCACTATCTTCACATGCTGCACTGTGCACTACACTTCATCAGTCAATAGTCAGAAATCAAGCTCAGCCTTGCACATTTACCACTGCCACCAACCTCCTACCCACATCTCACAGCTTCCACATGCTTCCAAGCTGCTGCTAAGACAGGACTGTAACCCGACTACGTTATAACTCACTGACACTTCTCTTTTGCCGAGAGAGGTTGCCCGGGACAGATGGCACCTGCAGGGAACTGGTGGGGAACAGTGTTATGGCCAGGCCCTGGCTGATGTTCCCCAGGTTGTTATGGTTCCAAATGGATCACAGGACTGTTACAACCAGAAGGAGGCCATTCAGCCCATCATGCCTGCTCAGGCTGTTCAAACGAGCATCATTACAGCAAATCCGTAAGCTCCTGGATGTGAAGGGATGAACTGACTCCCCTTCTTCATTCATCTGCAGTCCCCTCGCTCGCCACTCAACTTGATTAATCACAACTTGATTAATTTAGAAAGGACCCCTCCTTTGCGGATGACTTTCTCCCAGGTCAAGTGAATTTAAAAGGAGCCATTTTCACAAGGTTTTCTTGAATTAACAAAAGGGCAAACTTATTACTTACAAATGTGAGAAGAATTAAGAACATCACACACATACTCACAGATTGGCAATAAGACTGAGTCCATTAAAAAAAGGTAAAAGATATGTAGATATGTTTCTTGGAGGTCAGGGAGTATAGATAGAGGAATGTTGATATCTTCTGGTCCATTTTGGGATTCTAGGCTTTGCAGTTTGCTAAGATTTATTTGTCCTGTTTCGATGTTAGTTGACTGGCAGTGTTCACAGTAAGAGTCCTCCTTGCCCTGTTTGTTTCTAACTTGCTTGGTGGTTAATTGGCTTCTAGCACTCAGCAAGAGACTCCTTTTACCTACAGTGCAGGGATGACTAGTTTGCGACTCTTGGACTGTGGACCCAGCCATGATGCATTTCTGATGACACAAATGGTCTGGCATTCATTAAAAACAAAAGAGCCACCCAATGGCCAGAATTTATTTTGAATTACAGACTTTGCCCACCTCCGTCCATCAGTTGGAGAAAGAATAGGGACTTCTCACATTACTTGAGTGAGGGGGAGAGGTCAGGAGGGGAGGAGCCAAATGCTGAAGTGGTGTTAGAGGCAATGGAAGGCTGCAGCAATTGTTTTGTGTTTCCTTTATGGTATAAAGGAGAATGATCCCAACTTGCCATTCCTCCATGAAGCACAAGTCCCTTAATCCTTTTGTAGCTCATTCCTGGATATCCATTGACTAAGTCATTCCTCTGTTCCCAGAGTGAAGTGAGCCTGTTGGAGGTCATGCCTCACTCATTCCTCACTCACTCCCCTCTACATTTTCCATTCATTATGGGCAGAGAGAAAGGAGATGATTTCCTGCAATGTGCCCCCACTGGGAAAAGCCCCACCTTGACAGATGAATTTGTGGAAGTTAGCCTCATTATTTCTCCTTGAATATTAAGTTGCAGGAATAACTGGGCCATCTGATAGCTCAATGACTTCTTCGCATTTGCATTTGTAGGTCGGCCTGTCAGCAGGGACCATCCTCTTACTCGTTGGCCTAGCAACAGTCACTACCGGTTACCTGGTGCCCCCGAAGATCGAAGGTATCGGGGAGGCTGACTTCCTGGTGGTGGACAGGCGTGCCATCGAGTATAATGAGGCGCTGGAGGTCAGCAAGCTGGTCGGTGCCATTCTCTTCAGCATAGGAGGGACGGCAATCGCAGTGTGCATTCTGGTTCTGACCCTTTCCAGGCACATCCCCAGAGATGAAGAGAGACAGTTTTCACCCATTTTAAAGGGAGGCCCACTTGAAACAAAGCACAAAATGGCTGTAAAAACTGGGTTGCCAGGGGACACCCAAATCCCTCTTAGTTTGTCAAGAGTACAAAGCATCCAACCCAAGACAGGAACCTGAGGGGCCAGTGCCCAAGCCCTTTATGAAACAGGTCTCCTTGACAATGTGAATTCCAGTGTGAAGTCTTGATCAAATGGTCACACTTCCATCGATAGGCTTTAAGAGGTGTTTCCTTACTAATGTGAAAAGATTTCTGGCTGATCTGAATATTCAGGGCCCCAGCCCTTTCCTATCCCCAATCCTGCATTTCACTAATCCAATGGTGTTTCAATTTAACATCTTTATCAGCAAAATCTGCCTCTTGTGCGTTCTTAATTTCCGACACCACCACTGGCACTCATACGTTCCACTGCCTGGGCTTTAAACTCTGGAATGAACACTGGAAATCTGAAATTGCTGGAGAAACCCATCGGGTCTGGCAGCATCTGTGCACCAAGACTCAGAGTTAACATTTTGAGTCTGATAGTCTCTTCTTCAGAACGCAAAACAGTAACTCTGTTTCTCTCTCCACAGATGCTGCCAGACCCGCTGAGTTTCTCCAGCATTCTCTGTGCTTTTATTCCCCCCAAACTCTGAAATTCCCTTCCTAAACATCTCCACATTCCCTCAGAGATAATGGGAACTGCAGATGCTGGAGAATCCAAGATAACGAAGTGTGGGGCTGGATGAACACAGCAGGCCAAGCAGCATCTCAGGAGCACAAAAGCTGACGTTTCGGGCCTAGACCCTTATAAAGGGTCTAGGCCCGAAACCCTTATAAAGCTTTTGTACTCCAGAGATGCTGCTCGGCCTGCTGTGTTCATCCAGCTACACACTTGTTATCTCCACATTCCCTCAGCTGCTTTTCAGCGTTGCTTAGAATCTACCTCATCAGCTAAGTTTTTGATCACCTGTCCTTATATGCTTTATCTGCCTCAATATTGTTGGTTTCAGATTCCTTTGAAATGCTTTGGGACTTCTGACAATGCTAAGACAATACATAATAGAACTTAGTGTTGTTGCTGCTGATTTCCTTAGTTTCCATCATCGGTATTGTTCAAGAGAGATGATTTTAGTCAGAAGAAGAATATAATGATGTTATGAGTCGTGATGTCCCATAAGTTCCATGAGTGTCTTGGTAACTTAGCTAAGCCTTGAACAAACTGCCAGCCACTCTAATTACCAATTGTAATTGCTGACCGTGTGGTAATTCAGGAGACAGATTTGGGAACTAAATCCATTGGCAAATCACAACTTTTTAGCTTAAAGAAATTTTGTAGCCATTGTCAAGGTTTTGCTTCAGGCTGTTGTATGGTGGTAGCGTCCCTGTCTCCGAGTCTTGGATGCATAGTTTCCAGTCCCACCTGCTTCAAAAGTATGTAATAGCATCTCTGAACAAGTTGATCAGGAAATATATCCAGATTCTTGCTTGGGAGCCTTTTGATTCTTTAATACAATTGCAAGTTTTTCTTCCACTCCCCACGAAAGACACAACATAATGCAAGCAAGTGGCTTAGAATGATAATGCAGAACTGCTCTGGATCACTGCCAAGCTTGCCCTTAAAAGACCTGTTAGCATCTAGACTCTACTGCCTGAAAAAGCAGTCGAAGCAGATTCACTTATAATTTTCCAAAGATATTTTCGTTTTGTTGGGTGACCAAAAACTCAATTGCTATAAATATGTTAATTGCAAATAAAGATTCTGGATAAATTTCTTTTTTCAGAATTCAAGAGCATTGCATCCAATTGTGAAATGTAAAATCTACCATAGGACCTGTTTCTGTGCTGTCCATTCTATATATTTCTCTGGAAAAAGGAATTGGATATACCCATTAAAAGGAGAGATTTACAGGGCTCTGGGATAACAGCAGGAGTTTGGGACAAATCAAACTGTTCCTAAAACATTCAGCCCATAAAATCTGAATCTCTACCCAATCCTGATCCAATTACTCTCAACTCCACTTTCCTGCTTTTTCTCTTCAACTTTCAATTCCCTTACTGATAAAAAAAAATCTGCCTGTGTCAGTCTTAGATATCCTTAATGTTTTAGTCTTGACTGCCATCTGCAGCAAAGAATTCCACAGATTCACTACCACCTGAGAGAAGGAGTTCCTCTTCATCTCTATATTAAATGGGCATCCCCTTACTCTGAGTTTATGTGTTAGCACTGACAAGATGGATAGAATAGCCTCCCTTTGTCTATTATTGTCTGCATCCTTGACTCCAGATTTCCGTGATCCAGTGACTAGTTTTCCATTTCAGAGCACATTCTGCAGCTCAAAGTGTGTGGCCTGTGATCCAAGTTACTACAGATCTTGTGTCAGGTGAGAGATGATTGGACATGGGGGTGTCTTGTGCTATGGTTAGCCACCTCAGTAAGCTGTTGTGTGGACCGTATCAGAGTGACACTTTACTTCCTTGGCAAGAGTGACTACTGAGGGTGCTGAATCTCCCAGCAACACAACAGTGATATACACCAGAACTAAGGAACAGACATGTGCGACCCTCTCATCTCAAGAAAGTGTGAGGCATGTGGAGATCTATCGAGAAAAGAATCGGACTGGCACTGACTGTGTCTTTTATTGGGTCAGAACATCTTGTTAGCTCGGAGGCCTGTTCTGGAGGCCATCTCGATGTTATGAGGTGATTTTATTCCCCATTTTGGGTGCACATTAAATTCCCTTTGAAAATGCTGCTTTTGACATTCTTTCAAGCAGTTCATTGCAACTCATCACTTAAAATACAGGCTTCATCGTCCCTCTTGTTTTTTTTTAAACCTCGCTTTGATTACTGACCTCTCACTGGTGGAAACACCTCTGTACACACACTGTAAGAAACCCCACACAATTCTGAATTTCACCCCCCCCCCCCCCCCCCCCCACCGCCCCGCAAGTCATAAAGTTCTGCAGCACAGAAAAAGACCCTTCAGCCCATTGCCCAAAACCAACACCTAGCTGTTCAAGATAACAAGGTGTAGAGCTGGATGAAGACAGCAGGCCAAGCAGCATCAGAGGAGCAGGAAAGCTGATGTTTCGGGCTAGACCGTTCATTTTCTGAAGAAAGGTCTAGGCCCGAAACATCAGCTTCCCTGCTCCTCTGATGCTCCTTGGCCTGCTGTCTTCATCCGACTTTACACCTTGTTATCTCAGATTCTCCAGCATCTGCAGTTCCTACCACCTAACTGTTCAATCCTATCTTCTAGCCCCTAGCATTGTATGTCTTGGCATCTGAAGCACACCTTCACATTTTTAAGTATTACAACGGTTTCTGCCTCTACCACCTTTACAGACAATGAGTTCCAGATTCCCACCACCTTCAGGGTGAAACAAAATTTCTCATGTCCCCTGTAAACCACCTGCCCCTTACCTTACGTCTGTGCTGCTGGTCATTGATCCCTCCATCAATGGGAAAAGTTCCTTCCTGTTTATCCTATCTATGCCGGTCATAATCCCCCCTCAGTCTCCTCTGCGCTAAGGAAAAAAAAAACAATATCTCATCATAACTAAAATTCTCCAGCCCAGGCAATATCTTGGTAAATCTCCTCTGCAGTGCTATCACATCTTTCTCATAAATGTGGATTCTAGAACTGAACAACAGTCCCAGCTGTGGCCTAACCAACTTTTCCATTCTGAAAGCAATCCCTGCTTTCCTTGTCTCAGCATGCAACATTCCTTCATGGCTAATTCTTCTGCACCCTTTCTCCAAGGTTGCAATCTCTTGTTGATCAGTTTGTGAAAACTGAGACATTTTCTTCCAGCTTCTGAGCCTGAGGGTCTTTGACACAAGGAGAATTCCAATGGGAACTCACAACATCTCAGATAGCTTTCCCTATTCACCATTGAGTCTCCAAAATGAATGCAAAGTCAGACTCCTCAAAATTGAGTGCTCCATTTCTAGTGCCCCTTACTCTCAGTCAATGTTTGTCCCTTCATTGTTCTCAGAGATCCAATATGTCAAGGCAGGAAGACTACAAACTCTCTCAACTCCTCCATACCCAATCCTTTTGAAGCAGTTCAGAGAAGGTTGGCAAGACTGATTTCTGAGATGAAGGGCTTGGCTTATGAGGGAATCACGAGCAGTTTGGACTTACGCTCATTAGAATTTGGAAGAACAGGAGGTGATCACGTTGAAGCACGTAAGAATCCGAGGGACCTTGACAGGGCAGAGGTTTCCCTTATCTACAACTAGGGGGCATGGTTTAAAAATAGGAGATCTCCCTTTTAAACTGAGATGACAAACTCCTTCTCTCACACTGTCAAGTGTGCTTGGGATTCTCTATCACAGATAGTAGTGGAGGTGGCTCTTGGAATATATTCAAGGCCAAGTTTGACAAGTTTCTGATGTACAAGTGAGTCACAATTTATGAGGGACAGTTAAGGCTACAATCAAATCAGCTGTGATCTTATTAAATACCAAAGCAGGCTCAAAATGTCAAATGACCTACTACTGCTCCTATTTCTTATGTGCTCCCCTATCTCAGTGCGTTTGTATGAATTTCCATCTCCACTTCAGTGAAGTTTCTGATTCTGTTTTAAAGATAAAAGGATTTTTAAAAAAGCATAAGAACTAGGAGCAGGAGTAGGCCATTCAGCCCCTCAAACCTGCTCCACCATTTAATACAATCTTGGCTGAGCTCATCTCGGCCTCAACTCCACTTTCCTGTCTGGGTCTAGGCCCAAAACGTCAGCTTTTGTGCTCCTAAGATGCTGCTTGGCCTGCTGTGTTCATCCAGCTCCACACTTTGTTATCTCACTTTCTTGTCCGCTCGCTCTCACCCTTCGACCCATTACTAATTAAAAATCTGTCTACTTCCTCCTTAAATTTACTCAATGTTCCAGCATCCACTACATTCTGGGTAGTGAATTCCACAGATTTGTCATCCTTTGAGAGAAGCTATTTCCCCTCATCTCTGTTTTAACTAAGACCACAAGAAATAGGAACATGAGTAGGCCATTCAGCCCCTTGAGCCTGGTCCACCTTTCAATAGGGGCATGGCTGAGCCAGCAACATTCCTCACACATTCCCATTTTCCGGCATTTTCCTCCATACCCAATGATTCCCTGACCCATCAAGAATCTATCTCAGCCTTGCATACACACAAGGACTCTGCTCCCACAGCTCTCTGTGGCAACAAGTTCCAAGGAGTCACAACCCTCAGAGAGAAGAAATTCCTCCTCATTTCAGTCTTGAATCAGTGCCCCTTTATTCTGAGAGTATCCCCTTCTGGTACTTGACTCTTCCGTGAGGGGAAATATTCTGTCAGTACTTAACCCACCAAACTACTACCTCTTATACTAAAACTATGACTTCTCGTTGTCCCACAAGGGGAAACATCCTCTCTACATCTACTTTGTCAATTGCCTTTACCATCATATATATCTCAGTTAGACTCATCTCATTTTTCTATACTCAGAGACAGTAGGTCTAAACTGCTTGATCTCTCTTCATAAGACAAACCCCTTATTTCTAGAATTAATCTACCGACAGACAATATAATTGCAAAACAAAGAGTTGCACTTTTTGGTTGCCAACTTAGTCAGAATTTATTCATGAGGATGTCATCATATGATCTCCAGATGCCAACAGCCTTGCCTTCTGTCCCATCATTGGCTGCCTGACATGTCTATCTTTGTGACATCATGCCATCCCACACCAATTGGAAAGCAAAGAAGCCTCTTCGTTATCTAATTGGATCATTCTGGGTTCAACCAAACAGTCAAACTGCCATTAATTGCCACTGTTTTACAATTTAATAAATAAAGACATTCAGAGTTTTTTTTCTGGGTTAGTTAGTTTGTTTTAATGTCCCCGTTCATCCTCAGGACAATTCTGGAAGGTTGGTTACTCTAGAGACACAATGTTAGTTCATCTCCATTTTTTTTGCATTTTATCCCATATCCCGCTGACCTTAAGTACCTCAGGGCTGCCTCGAGCCTAATAAATGTTAAGGCAACCTGAACTTAACATGGGTTTCTGATCAATGCAGCATGTACAATCCCAACAGCTGCTTCAAGGTTCACCAGTTGACCTGTTCCATGAAGGGAAACAGATTCTTAGCGAGAGATGTTCATTGATAACGCACCGCCTGATGGGCAATGTATTTAAACAACTGAATCACAGCAGACTGTACCTTCATTCTGAAATTATTCTTGGCCATACCTTCGTGGAAATGAACATAAAAATAAAAATAAATGTATTGCTGCCGACTGCAGAGTCTTTTTTTTCATTGTGAGATTTAATCCTTTATTCAAAGTTCTCTTTCCTTGCTCCACCTATTTTTTGAGCTTTCATACAGACAGAGTTATTCAGCACAAATAAAGCCCTTCAGCCCATTGAGTCTGTACTGACATAACGAGCACTAAAGACGCACTAATCCTAATTTCCTGCGCTTGTCCCATACCCTCGAATGTTATATTTCAAGTGTTCATTGAAATACTTCTTTTAAAGGTTGTAAGGTTTCCGGCCTCCATGACCCTACCCAGGCAGTGCATTCTAGATTCACACCACCCTCTGAGTGAAAAAGGTTTCTCTCAAAAACCCTCTGAATCTCCTGCCCTTTACCCGAAAACTATGCCCTCTTGTGACTGACAACCTCAACCAAGGGGAACAGCTGCTGTCTGTCCACCACCCACCCCCAGAACCTTACACATCTCAATCATATCTAACCTCAGTCTTCTCTGCTCTAAAGAAAACAGCGCAAGCCTATCTAGTCTCTCCTTAAAGCTCTATTTCTCCATCACAGGCAACATTCTGGTGGACCGTGAATAATTACCCCAAGATTCCTCTGCTCCTTTAAGCTACCCAGTGTTCTGCCATTCATTGAATACTCTCTCATCTTATTTCTTCTAAAGTGCATCACTTCGCACTTCTCAGGGTTAAATGTCATCTGTCTCTACTCTGCCCATCTGACCGACTCATTTAACCCATCTTCCTGTAATCTGCAACCGTCTTCTTCAATATTAACCTCTCTACCAATCTTGGTATCATCTGCAAACTTCCTTAACATTACCCCCACATTTTCATCTTTGCCATTTATGTACATAACAACCAATAAGGGTCCCAGTATCGATTCTCATGGTACACTGCTGGACATCAGACTCACTCAGACAGCCTTCTACCAACTAGCGTTTGTGACTTATTCCTAAATCAGCTTCTGATCCATCTCACTACATTTCCCAGAATTTCATGTGCCTTAGCCTTCTCAATCAGTCTCCCAAGTGGGACCTTGTCAAAAGCTTTGCTAAAATCCAAATAAAGTACATCAATTGAACTTCCCTCATCTACACACTTGATCACATTTTCAAAGAATTCTAACAAATTTGATAGGCATGGCCTCCCACTGACAAAGCCATCCTGACTCTTCTTAATTAACCAGATCTTTCCAAGTGGACCTTAATTCTCTCCTTCAGAATTTTCTCCAATAGCTTCCCCACCACTGACGTGAGACTCACCAATCTGTAATTTCCTGGGTCATCTCTACCACTCTTCTTAAGAAGTGGAAGCACATTAGCTGCCCTGCAGTCCTCTGGCACTTTCCCTGTGGCCGGAGAGGAATTTAAAACATTTTGTTTGAGCCCTGCTCTTTACTACCTTACTTCCCATAGCAGCCTGGGAGGCAGTTCATTCAGGCCAGGAGATTTCTTCATTTTTAAGCCTGACAAAGCTTCTAATACCTCCCCATTTCCGACGTCAATCTGTGCAAGTTCCTCACAGTCCCTTTTCCTGAATTCCTGACCATGTTTCCAGAGTAAAGTCCAAAGAGAAATATTCATTTAACACCCTTGCAAAATCCTGTGGCTTCGTACACATGTTGCCTAATGGGCCCTATTCTTTCTCTGGTTAACCTCTTCCCGTTGGTCTATTTATAAAATATCTTGGGATTCTCCCTGACCCTGTCCTCAGGTCCTTTTCCATGCTTTTCCTTCTGTGTCGTTCCATCTTTTCCTTCAGCTTTGAGGCAGGTGATGGGGGATTTGGTGGACGGCTGTGTGGCGGAATTGTTAGGGCAGTTGCAATAGATGTTACACCTGTACAGGAACTCTGTCTGTCATGGGGCAACCCAGCTCTGCTGTAAGTGGGTGGGTTTCAATTTACATCCACAATATTATATAGCTACTCCCCACTCTGAATTTTTGCTGCAGGAATAATCTTGAAAATTACCTCCTGCGATTGTGACTGCAGCCTCCACTCCCCTCCCACAACTTCATTTCCAGGGAACAGGAACCGAACCATTTGCTTGTCCATTTGATCGAAAGAATGGAGAGGATAGGATGTGTCAGTTAATGAGTTGAAGAGATGCGAATTTCCAACAAAATGATCGACTTTACAGTCTATTTACCCTGAAAACAGTCTACAGGGTCTATTTAAAAAGACCATTTTGACACAATAGGAAAGAGAACTCGTGACTGAAACTGCAGTAATGTCTCACAAGGGAAGAAAAATTTCCCAATGAAATGCAGTTGGTGGAGAATATTTTTTCTTATTCATGCCTGAGCTGACAGCGTTACTAGCCAGGCAGCATTTATTGCCCATCCCTAATCACCCAGAGGGGAGTAAAGAGTCAACCACATTGCTGTGGGCCTGGAGTCACATGTAGGCCAGACCAGGTGTGGGTTTCCTTCCCTAATGGACATTTGTGAAGCATATGGGATTTTCCCCAACAATTGATGGTGCTTTCATCATTAGACTCTTTATTAGGATTGTACTGCTCTGAAGGGCCAACTTGGACCTCTGTTTCCAGAGCAAGACCCATGAAGTGGTAAACTCCCAGTACAATTTTGACGGTGCTTTCAGCGTTGGACTCTTTAGTTCCCAGATATTTCTTGTTGAATTCAAATTCCACCATGCTGGGGTGGGACTAAGGCCCCCAGAACATTTCCTGAGTCTTGGGACTGGAACTAATAGTCTCGTGATAATACCATATGCCATAATGGGTGGAAAGGAGATCTCTGTCACTTACAACTGTGCTGTATCAGGATATGATTGGCATGGGAATTCCTGAGTCATCTACTCTCTGGCTAGGACTTTTCAACGTCACATGGCCCTCATGTGCCTGTTTGCTGTCGGCATTATTTTGGATGTGTTCACATGTGGCCACACCACTCAGCTTCAGCAGTTAGACATACCAACCCGGGTGATACTGAGCCCGGCAAAACATGAAGGTGCCCTCTTCAATGCCAGCCTGTGTTTGAGTCCTTTCGACTCAGCCCGAAGAACAATCAGGATGATGTGATTGTCCTCAGCACTTCTCAGGAGAGGCAACTCAGTCAAGAATCATCTTTACAATGCTGCTTTGCACTCAGCCATAATCCAGTTGCTCTTTCCTGAAAGGCAGGGTCTTGCTCTGGAAACATGAAGTCCAAGTTGGCCCTTCAGAGCAGTACAATCCTAATACAGTGTTCCTCTGTGGCCCTATCTGCCATCTGCACTGGACCTAATAAATCCCACAGCTCTCTATTCAAAACGGCGCAGTGTGAGCTTTCTCTGATTTCCTGGCCATCATTTACCCTTTAATCAAACAGCAAATCAGATGATCTGGCCGTGGTCACGTTGCTATCTGCAGGACCATGCTGTGCACAACTTTATGACTGTGTTCTCAAAATTGTACTGGCTGTACTGCACTTCATGGGTTAGAAAGAGATTTGCAATGCCTTGATATACCGAATGGTGCTATATAAATGCAAGTTCTACCCTTCACTTTGCTGCACCTTGAGTGGACACAGCATCAAGCTCCATTGTGAAGGATTCCATGTTGGAAGAGCTAGCGCCCAGGTCAAGGTCTCAACTTACCCAAAATCTCTGCCTTGCAAGGTTAAAATCAGGCCTACCCCTACTTTTCTGAGCATGGGCAGCCGTTTTCAAAATCAAGTAACAGCAAAATACCCAGGAAGTTGGAAATCTGAAACAAACAGACAGCACTGGAGAAACTGAGTAGGTCTGGGAGCAACTGCAGAGAGAGAAACACAGTTAACATTTTGAGTCCTGTATAACTCTGTTTCTCTCTGCACGGATACTGCCAGACCTGCTGAGTTTCTCCAGTATCCTTTGCTTCATTTGTTAAAAATCATGAATTATATGATTTTGCACAGTTCTCCTGGCAGAATGGTGAGTTACTAGGAACATTTGATTTTTTAAAACTCGATGTATTATTGTCACATGTACTGTGATACAGTGAAAAGTATTGTTTTGTGTGCTATCCAGGAAAATCATCTTTTACATAGTACATCAGGGTAATAAGACAGAATTCAGAATACAGTGTTATAGCTACAGCAAGTTCAGAGAAAGATAAACTCTAATATATGAAAGGCCCATTTGTGGGGCAAGCTATTCTTGAACAAAAGCAAAGTTACTGGCAAAGCTCAGCAGATCTGGCAGCATCTATGAAGGAGAAAACAGAGTTAACATTTCGGGTCCAGTGACCCTTCCTCAGAACAATTCTGAGGAAGGGTCACCGGACCCGAAACAGTAACTCTGTTTTCTCCTTCACAGATGCTGCCAGACCTGCTGAGCTTTGCCAGTAACTTTGCTTTTGTTCCTGATTCACAGCATCTGCAGCTCTTTTGGATTTTTTTAAGCTGTTCTTGAATCTCTGTTGGTACATATTTTCAAACTTTTGTATCTTTTCTGGATAGATGAGGGTAGAAAAGTGTATCATGTGGCTGGGAGGGGTCTTCGATGTTGTTGGCTGCTTTCCCAAAGCAGCGGGAAGTACATGCAGAATCAATGGATGGGCGGCTGGTTTTCATGGTGGACTGGGCTGCTCCTACAATTCTCTATAATTTCTTGCAGTCTTGGGCAGTGCGGTTGCCATAACAAGTCGTGATGCATCCAGATAGGATGCTTTTTATCATGCAATTATTAAAGTTGGTAAGGGTCATTATGCACATGCCGAATTTCCTTAGCATTCTGAGGAAGTAGAGGCATTGGTCGGCTTTTTTGGCCGTAGGATTGACATGGATGGACCCACACAGATTGGCAGTGGTAGTCACTCCCAGAAACTTGATGCTGTCAACCATCTCCAACTCAGGACCATTGATACAGACAGGGCCATGTCTTCCACATTGCTGCACCTGGCTGCACACTCAGGTAACTTAGGCCCAGACTTGTAGACCAGCACTAATTTGTGGAAGGTTTGTAAAGGCAAAGTCAGCATAGCCCTTCCAGACTGTGGGAATCACTGCTGCATTACAGACAGACACATACACAACTGGTGGTGATTTAACCTGAAGGCCACCACACCTCAGGTGAGGAGAGAGGTTGTGAAGGAGACTCTTCACGGTAGCCTCAGCTAGAGTGGGAACTGAACCCTCACGGTTGGCATCAAGTTCTATTACCAACTAGGTGTCGAGCTAACTGTGCTAACCAAGCCCCAAATGTCCTCACTGATGATGCTTATGAAGCTCAGTGATAATGGGAGCTGCAGATGCCGGAGAATCCGAGATAACAAAGTGTGGAGCTGGATGAACACAGCAGGCCAAACAGCATCTCAGGAGCACAAAAGCTGACGTTTCGGGCCTAGACCCTTCAGACTCTCTGATGGAAGATCTAGGCCCGAAACATCAGCTTTTGTGCTCCTGAGATGTGGCTTGGCCTGCTACTCCCTACAAATTCTGAGCAGACACAGGGAGCATTCACAGTGCTCAATTAGTGAAGAATTTTACTTGGCATATTCTCAATGGCATCTGTGCAATTCGATGCATTGTCAGTGGTGTAATGTACAGAAATAATAAGATTGCATCAATTAACAGTGGTACCATCCCTTAGGTCGCCAGCTGTTCATGATTGGAGGAAACAAGATCTGACTTTACACAATAATCACAAACTTTAAACACAACCTGAGGTAGTGCATCCTGTGTTTGCTCAGCGTCTCATGCATAAAACTTCCTGTATTAATTTATTTTTGATTTATTTTGATCAATAATCGAGGCTCAATGGAGTGTAAGCTGTAATATTTGTACTTTGCCAGTTGGTGGCAGTGTAGTACAATTATTGGTCGCCTCTGCAATTCAGTGTATTCATCTTCACAGTTACTGCGAGTGCATGAGGGTAGTGTTATTAGCGAGCAACTTTCAAAGATAAACAGCAAGGTGTGGATTAAAAACATCGGGTTAAAAAGAAATAGCAACCAATGCAAAACGCTATGTATCAGGGTACAGTCATCTGAAGATGAAAGAAGGAATTACAATGCCAAGGACACACAGTCTCTGCATCCAACAACAGGGTCAGAATAATGCAAGTCAAATGAAAGCAAAATGCTGTGGATGCTGGAAATCTGAAATCTGGAGAAAAGTTTTGAGTTCAGCACAGATTCGAAAAGTTAACTCTGTTTCTCTCTGCGCAGATGCTGCCAGGCCTGCTGAGTTTCTGTCATGCTTCTGTTCATAACTCAGGTTCTGAGCTCTGGTTGACTTGCCATTTTATCAAGCAAAGTGAATGAAGCTGTTGTAAGTTTTTTTCATTGTCTTGGTTAACAGCTAACTCAGCATCTCCTGATAATCAACTTGAGGCTGTTTGTATAACTCTCACAATTTGCTGCGCTTCCTAACAAAACCACTAGGGGAAGCGAGTGACAAGATTCTGAATGAAGATTGCAGCTTCGTGCATGTAACACTAGGTCATCTCCTCACTCACCATAATTATTGTGCAACACAAGGATCTTACTAATCCTTTGGTGTAAATTCCCGATAAATAAGTGAATAGAAGATTGCATTTGAAAACTCTTGTTTACTGGAATTGACGCCAACCAATCCATGAACTAATTCAAGAAGAATTATTTCCTCAAGTATGTGATGACAATTTGTGAGCTCTCCCAGTCAGACTCCCATTTCGCACATTCCATCAGCTTCCAGCTGTTCCAGAATTCGGATACCTGTGTCCTAATCCAGACCAATTCCCAACTCAGCAACTGTTGACCTCTGCATTGATTCTCAGTACCCCAGTGTTTGGAATTTGACTATTTCTATTCAATCTTTGCTCATAATTTCTGTGAAATGCCTTGAGACCATGTAAGAGTTGCTACATAATATTACTGTAATGATGCAATGGGAAGATTGCAATTCCAGTTTGTTATTGGATTATGCTAGCCTCACATGCTATTGCCTCACCCATTTGTTCTATAGCTTCAGTCAGAGTCATAGAGATGTACAGCATGGAAGCAGCCCCTTCAGACCAGGTTGCCCAAGCTAAACTAGTTTTCTTTGCATTTGGCCCAATCCTTATTCATATACTTGTCCAAATTTCATCTAAATGTTGTAACTGTGCCTGCATCTACCATTTCTGCTGGCACTTCATTCCACACACGTACCACCCTCTGTGTGAAAGAATGCTCAATGCTTCATGATCTATAAATTCCAAGCTTAAATGTATAACCCAGTATGGTGTACATAGGTTTGCAATGATCCCGAACTAAATACATCATGCTGAAGCTATTTATATTGCAAAATAGCTGTTGTACATAAACCTGCTGCCCCAGTGTATCTAGATCAGTTTGTAGTCTATTTATTTAGGTTAATGTCCTAGTTCTCACAGAAACCATTGTGTCAGGTGTAAATTTCAGACAGTGTGAGAACATAAGAACATAAGCACCGGGAGCAGGAGTAGGCCCCTCAAGCCCGCCCCGCCATTTAATAAGATCATGGCTGATCTCTTTGAGACTCAGATCTACTTACCCGCTCACTCACCATAACCCTTAATTCCTTTACTGTTCAAAAATTTATCTAGCCTTGCCTTAAACACATTCAGCGAGGTAGCCTCAACTGCTTCACTGGGCAGGGAATGCCACAGATTCATAACCCTTTGGGTGAAGAAGTTCCTCCTGACCTCAGTCCTACATCTGCTTCCCTTTATTTTGAGGCAATGCACCCTAGTCCTAGTTTAACCTGCTAGCGGAAACAACCTCCCTGCCTCCACCTTATCTATTCCCTTCATAATCTTATATATTCCTATAAGATCTCCTCTCTTTCTTCTGAATTCCAATGAGTATAATCCCAGTCTCTCTTCATAATCCAACCCTCTCAACTCTGGAATCAACCGAGTGAATCTCCTCTACACCCCCTCCAGTGCTAGTATATCCCTTCTCAAGTAAGGAGACCAAAACTGTGCACAGTACTCCAGGTGTGGCCTCACCAGGACCCTATACAGCTGCAGCTCCCTGTTTGTAAACTCCATTCCTCGAGCAATGGCAGACAAAATTCCATTTGCCTTTTTAATTACCTGCTGCATCTGCAATCCTACTTCTAGCAATTCATGCAGAAGGACACCGGAGTCCCTCTGCACAGCAGCATGCTGCAATGTTTTACCATTTAAAACATGGAGCTCACTGACACAAAGAGTAGCTGACAACAAATAGTATAGATGTTTCCTTGGCTGGAGAGCTTATATCTAAGGGGTTAAATCCTCAGGCAGAAGGATTAGCCTTTTGAGATTGAACACGTAGAAATTTCTTGACTCAGAAGATGGTGAATCTTTTGAATTCCCTATTGCAGAGAACTATGGATGTTCAATGGAGGTATTTTTGATGTTTGGAGCATGAGATAGATGGGGATCAGGTGGTATAGTAAAGTTGAGGTGGAAGGTCAACCAGCATCCAACTGAATTGAGGAGTCAGCTCAAGGGATGGAGTGGCCTTCTCTTACTTTGATTCGTTACATTGTCAGGGAAACCAGGAATTTACAATGAGGTAGAAAGAGATAGACAAGTTGACAGGGTCGGATGAATTAAGATGGGAGAACTGTCATCTGCAGCACAAACTTTGATCTATAGTGCTGAATGACTTGTTTCTGTGCTGCAAGAAAAATAAAAGAAACCATGTCAACTTTTAATCCTTCAATACAACCAAATTATTGATACAGAGCCTGAAAAAGCAATGAGCCTGCCACTAATCATTGTGGAACTCCAGCTTATGAGCTGTCATTGTCAAAAAAATACCCCGTACCCACTTAGAATCATAGAATCTCTACCGTGTGGAAGTAGGCCATTCAGCCCATCAAATCCACACTAATCTTCCAAAGTGCAGCCCACCAAGACCTACCCCTTACTCTATCCCTCCAACTCGGCATTTCTCATGGCTAATCCACCTAACCTATACGTTCCTAGACACTATGGGAAATTTAGCATGGCCAATCCAATTAACCTGCATATCTTCAGACTTGAACAGAATGAACTGACAATCAGCCCTAAAGTCTACACACCATTCCCAGGGGTATACCTTTTTGAAGGGCCTTCTGTGATAAGTTAGTCAAAGGCGTTTTTGAAATCCAGCTGCATGTGCTGAGAGAGCTTGTTTGTATCTGCTCCTGTTCCAAGTTTTCTTTGGTGTCAAGGTCAAATTCTGTCAATCAGAAATCATATCAGCTGGTCATTATCATATTGGTGTTTGTGGGATCTTTCTCTGTGCCAAGTGGCCTACATCTGTTACAGCCAATCTCCAGGCAAGGATCTACAAGTTGTTACAGGTCCAGGCAGGATATGTCAAATTGTTAAGTCCCCAGATGAGGATAGGTGAACTGCACCCACCTTCTTCATGCACACATCCCCTTCATTGGTGACAACAAGGTTAACAAAGTTAAGAGCCCTTCCCTCGTTGATATCTTTCTCCCAGACCAAATGAATTTATGATGTGAAAGATGCCAATTTAACCAGGTCAGCTTGTGTTGACAAAATCTGAGTTTAGCAAGAAGTGAGTCCAAAGAAGAAGATAGAGGTTGAAGACAGATATACTGTTTAGCTTCTGAGTCTGTGTGAAGAGCAGGTAATAGAATGTTGCAAATGTTACATCGGATGGCATCATTAACATTCACCTTGGGGAAGCAATAGCTTCATGGCATTCTCATTGGACCATTAATTGAGAGACCCAAGTAATGTTTTGGGGACCTGGCATTGAATCCCACTATGGCAGATGTTGGATTTTGAATTCTATTAAAAACCTGGACTTAAGAATCTAATGATGACTATGTATCCATTGCTGTTGCCAGGGGGAAAGAAACTATCTGGTTTACTAGAGATAATGGGAACTGCAGATGCTGGAGAATTCCAAGATAATAAAATGTGAGGCTGGATGAACACAGCAGGCCAAGCAGCATCTCAGGAGCACAAAAGCTGACGTTTCAGGCCTAGACCCTTCATCAGAGAGGGGGATGGGGAGAGGGAACTGGAATAAATAGGGAGAGAGGGGGAGGCGGACCGAAGATGGAGAGTAAAGAAGATAGGTGGAGAGAGTGTAGGTGGGGAGGTAGGGAGGGGATAGGTCAGTCCAGGGAAGACGGACAGGTCAAGGAGGTGGGATGAGGTTAGTAGGTAGCTGGGGGTGCGGCTTGGGGTGGGAGGAAGGGATGGGTGAGAGGAAGAAACGGTTAGGGAGGCAGAGACAGGTTGGACTGGTTTTGGGATGCAGTGGGTGGGGGGGAAGAGCTGGGCTGGTTGTGTGGTGCAGTGGGGGGAGGGGACGAACTGGGCTGGTTTAGGGATGCAGTAGGGGAAGGGGAGATTTTGAAACTGGTGAAGTCCACATTGATACCATTGGGCTGCAGGGTTCCCAGGCGGAATATGAGTTGCTGTTCCTGCAACCTTCGGGTGGCATCATTGTGGCAGTGCAGGAGGCCCATGATGGACATGTCATCTAGAGAATGGGAGGGGGAGTGGAAATGGTTTGCGACTGGGAGGTGCAGTTGTTTGTTGCGAACTGAGCGGAGGTGTTCTGCAAAGCGGTCCCCAAGCCTCCGCTTGGTTTCTCCAATGTAGAGGAAGCCGCACCGGGTACAGTGGATGCAGTATACCACATTGGCAGATGTGCAGGTGAACCTCTGCTTAATGTGGAATGTCATCTTGGGGCCTGGGATGGGGGTGAGGGAGGAGGTGTGGGGACAGGTGTAGCATTTCCTGCGGTTGCAGGGGAAGGTGCCGGGTGTGGTGGGGTTGGAGGGCAGTGTGGAGCGAACAAGGGAGTCACGGAGAGAGTGGTCTCTCCGGAAAGCTGACAGGGGAGGGGATGGAAAAATGTCTTGGGTGGTGGGGTCGGATTGTAAATGGCGGAAGTGTCGGAGGATAATGCGTTGTATCCGGAGGTTGGTAGGGTGGTGTGTGAGAACGAGGGGGATCCTCTTGGGGCGGTTGTGGCGGGGGCGGGGTGTGAGGGATGTGTTGCGGGAAATACGGGAGACGCGGTCAAGGGCGTTCTCGATCACTGTGGGGGGAAAGTTGCGGTCCTTAAAGAACTTGGACATCTGGGATGTGCGGGAGTGGAATGTCTTATCGTGGGAGCAGATGCGGCGGAGGCGGAGGAATTGGGAATAGGGGATGGAATTTTTGCAGGAGGGTGGGTGGGAGGAGGTGTATTCTAGGTAGCTGTGGGAGTCGGTGGGCTTGAAATGGACATCAGTTACAAGCTGGTTGCCTGAGATGGAGACTGAGAGGTCCAGGAAGGTGAGGGATGTGCTGGAGATGGCCCAGGTGAACTGAAGGTTGGGGTGGAAGGTGTTGGTGAAGTGGATGAACTGTTCGAGCTCCTCTGGGGAGCAAGAGGCGGCGCCGATACAGTCATCAATGTACCGGAGGAAGAGGTGGGGTTTGGGGCCTGTGTAGGTGCGGAAGAGGGACTGTTCCACGTAACCTACAAAGAGGCAGGCATAGCTGCCACCCGAAGGTTGCAGGAACAGCAACTCATATTCCGCCTGGGAACCCTGCAGCCATATGGTATCAATGTGGACTTCACCAGTTTCAAAATCTCCCCTTCCCCTACTGCATCCCTAAACCAGCCCAGCTCTTCCCCCCCACCCACTGCATCCCAAAACCAGTCCAACCTGTCTCTGCCTCCCTAACCGTTTCTTCCTCTCACCCATCCCTTCCTCCCACCCCAAGCCGCACCCCCAGCTACCTACTAACCTCATCCCACCTCCTTGACCTGTCCGTCTTCCCTGGACTGACCTATCCCCTCCCTACCTCCCCACCTATACTCTCTCCACCTATCTTCTTTACTCTCCATCTTCGGTCCGCCTCCCCCTCTCTCCCTATTTATTCCAGTTCCCTCTCCCCATCCCCCTCTCTGATGAAGGGTCTAGGCCCGAAACGTCAGCTTTTGTGCTCCTGAGATGCTGCTTGGCCTGCTGTGTTCTTCCAGCCTCACATTTTATTATCTGGTTTACTACTTTCCTATAGGGAAGCAAACTGTCATCCTTGCCTGGTCTGACCTACATTTGACTCCATACTCACAGCAATGTGGTTGCCTCTCAAGTGACCATCTGGGCAATTAGGAATGGGCAATAAATGCTGGCCTACGTAGTGATGCCCTCATTCCATGAATGAATAAAAAAGTTGGTTGCTGAGCAGTTGATTTCAAGAAACTTTGCTTTAAATATTAATTGACATGCTTTTATCCCTAGATTCTTTTGGTGGTGGCAAGCTGACAAAACTCAGCGTGATATTGTAATTCCTCTTTACCAGCAGTACAGGGGTGTTTAGTAGCTGTTCTCTAGTTATGATATTCACAGCCCACTAATATACACTTTGGTACATTAGGCCACTAACACGCGGACTATGGGTTGTAGTCAGTTTTTAGTCACAATTTCAGGATATCCCTGGAAGGATAAAACACAATCCTGTCTGCAGGAGATGGCTTCCTGTTGGAGTGAGAGGTAGGGGTGAAGTAGCTGTCCCCTCGTTTTCTTTTCATTTTCATTATTTCTGTTTGAATTTCCCCTGATGTTGTACAGCTGTGATATTCCAAGACTCTAAGCAGGACCATGCCAGTCACTGAATTTACATCTGAAGTCAGCTTTTGGCTGGAGAAAAGCACTTCTTGAAACATACCTGTTAGAATTAAAAGATCAAGATATTCATAAATAGTTCACAGCTTTGATCCACTGTTGTGCCACGTAACAATGGTAAATACATTTCAGCAGTACTTCATTGGCCATGAAGGCTTTGAGTCATTGAGTGCTTGCAGGAGGTGCTATACAAATGCAATTTCTTTGACCTTACTTTTACGATCGGAAAAGAAAAAGAAATTGCATTTTGGTTTGTGGTCAGTGTTGTCAAAAATGCAGAGGGTGGCCTGGTGGCTCAGTGGCTAGCACTGCTGCCTCACAGCACTGGGGACCCAGGTTCAATTCCACCCTCAGGTGACTATCTGTGTGGAGTTTGCATGTTCTCCTTGTGCACGTTTCCTCCCACAATCCAAACAAGTGCAGTGTAGGTGGATTGGCTGTGCTAAATTGCCCAATTACCCATTATGGGTTATAGGGGGATGAGTCTGGGTGGGATGCTCTGAGGGTCAGTATGGACTTGTTGGGCCAAAGGACCTGTTTCTATACTGTAGGGACTCTATGAAAATTTAAGCATAGCAAGCTCTCACAGACAGCAGTGTGACAATGAAATGCTGTTATTGAAGGGTACAAATAATGGCCCAGGAAGAGCTCTATTGCTCTTCTTTAACCTAGTGGGAAGTTGGACTTTTTCTAATCTTCACCTATCGGGACAGACAGAGCCATCATTTCAACATCGCAACTGAGAGATGGTACCTGCCTCAGAACTGCACAGGGAGTTCCAGGACTGATACAGCTCTCAGGAGTGAGACTTAAACCTGGGGAGCCTTTGGAACTCTCTTCCTCCAAAGGTAGCTGCTTTAGAGACTTTGCACATTTTTGAGGCATAGGTAGATAGATCCTTGATGAGTAAGAGGTTGAAAATTTATCGGAACTTGGCAGGAATGTAGTCAGATCAGACAAACTTCATGAATATTGTGGGCTAGTCCCATGGTTTAATGGTGAAGAGACAATACTGAGCCACCACTGGCAGGGACAGTTACAGAAGCAGCATTTGATCCGAAGATGTGAATATTTTCATCTTACTGTAGTATTTTAGGCGAAGAGCCAAAAACAAAATTGATTCTTAAATTCGGTTGCAGGAAAAGCTGCTTCGCTGACTCTAAAAATCGCCGTTAGCCCATAGTTTGTTTTCTTCCGTCCTCAGCATGGTTCTTTCAACCTCTGTTCTAAGCAATGGGGTGTGTTGGTGACCTTTCCCACTTTGTTTTCACTTCGCTTTCCCGTGGAACTTTCACACGAAACCAAGTATCTGTTCCCAGAGGATAATCTGTGAGATTTCTGCAGCATCCTGTTCTATCCCATGAGCACTGACTCTGTTTTGCATACTGTGAAACAAGCACATCACAAAACGACAGCAAGTAAAGAGAGAAGGGAAGCAGTGGGTAGTTCGGGTGAAGAAAGAAGTGAAAATATGAATTTCCACCTAGCCCTTACCCTGACCACACCACATCATTCATACTGAGATTTTTGTTTAAAGTTATTATTAAGTTAACAACAACTTGAATTTGTGTTGGGTTTTACATAAGATGTTTCAAGATAGAAGCCTAAAGAACTCCAGATGCTGTAAATCAGGAACAAAAACAAAGTTGCTGGAAAAGCTCAGCAGGTCTGGCAGCATCTGTGAAGGAGAAAACAGAGTTAACGTTTCGGATCCAGTGACACTTCCTCAAATATTTCAAGATATTGGATGAACATATCAACAATAATTATTTTAACACAAAGGATTGGGACAAGTGACAAAAGACCCAGACAAAGGGATTTTTTTTAAAGAGAATCCTAAAGGAGGGGAGAGAGATGGAAAGGTTTAGATAGGAATTACTTCAGGTTCAAGGAGTTGGGCACTTGTGTACTGTGGCAGTGCCCATACCTGCAGCCCAGGTTCAAGTCTCACCTGCACCACAGGCATATGTTAAAATCTCTTTGCAGGATGATTAGAAAATATCCAGAACTCAGCAAGTGGCAAGGCTGGTGAGGGTGGAGAGATGCTGAAGGGTTTGAATAGGCTGGGTTTGGAAAACTTTTATGGGAGAGTCAAGAATTGGCCATTGAGCAATACACCACAGAAACAGACCCTTCCATCCAACTGAGGAGAGATTGGCAATCCATGCCGACCAAGTTTCCCAAAGTAAAAATAGCCCCGTCTACCTGTGTTTGGCCCCATCCCTCTAAACCTTTCTTATTCATGTACCCATAAGGTACCTGTGAAATTGTCTTTTAAATGTTATAATTGCACCCACTTCCGCTGGCAGCTCATTCTATACATGCATCATCCTTTGTGTGAAAAAGTTACCCCTCAGGTCCCTTTTAAATCTTTCTCCTCTCACCTTAAACTTATGCCATCTAGTTCTGAACTCCCCCACCCTGGGGAAATGACCTTTGCTATTCACCTTGTCTGTGCTCATCATGAAACTTCTATAATTAGGGGGTCATTATTTAAAAGTATGTTGTTGCCCGGTTGAGACAGAGATTAGGTGAATTTTTTTTTCTCACAGAGGGCCATGAATATTTGAAACTCTTTCTCCGCAGGTGGTAGGATCTGAGTCTTCGCACATTTTTGAGGCAGAGGTAGATGGATCCTTGATGAACAAGGGGTTGAAACGATATCGGAAGTTGGTGAGAATGCAGTCAGATCAGCTATGATCTTATTGAATGATGTGGGAAGTTTAAATGGCCTGCTCCTATGCTTGATTGAGGTGTTCATATAAAAGCTACTCCCCTACAATTTGTTCTCTTCAAGTATTTAAATGTTGTGACCATGGCTGATCCTCTGCCTCAATGCTGTATTCCTGCTTTCTCCCCACACCTCTTAATGCCTTTAAGATCTAAAAATGTATCAATTTCTTTCTTGAATATATTTAGTTGCTTGGATTCCAACGCCTTCTCTGGTACAGAATTCTATTAGTTCACTCTTCTTTGAATGAAGAAAGTTTTCCCCATCTCATTCCTAAATGGTCCTCCCCGTATCCTGAGATGCATACCCTGGTTCTACACTCCCCCACCAGGAGAACCTTCTCTTTGCATCTAGTCTGTCCATCCTTGTTAGAATTTGATACATTTCTAAGTTCTAGTGTATGCTAACCTAGTTGAACCAATCTCTCCTCATAGGACAGTGCTGCCATTCCCAGTTTCATCCAAATGAACCTCTGCTGCACTCCCTCTACAGCAAGTATATTCTTTCTTAAATTGCACACAATATTCCAGGCGTGGTCTGTGCTTTTGAACTCAATTCCTCTTGCAATAAAGGCCAATAGACCATTTACCTTCCTGATTGCTTGCTGCATCTGCCTGCTAATATCACTGACTGGTATATGACAACACCCAGATGCCTTTATATGCCCACATTTCCCAATATATCTCTATTTAAATAATACTCTTCCCTTCTGTTTTCAGACCAAAGTGTATATCTTCACATGTAGCCACTTTGTACTGCATCTGCCTTGTATTAGCCCATCGATCAACTTACCCATATCATTTTGCATCCTTCTTGCAACTCACAATCCTGCCCAGTTTTGTGTCATCAGCAAACTTGGGGATTAGCATTGGTTTGCTCATCTGGGTTGGTTATATATAAATGGTAATGGCTGGGTAAACACTGAATTTTACTGAGTTCATGCTGACCCTCCAGAGCACTGGCGCAGAGTCAGAGATACTGTCTTTTGAATGAGACTTTAAACTGTGGATCCATCTGCTCCTTTGGGTAGATGTAAATGACCATGTTGGATTTCACAACTCGAAGTTGCAGAGCATTGGGCATCTAGCTAGTGCGGTGACCTAGAGGCAGTCTGAAATGGGCTGTGGGTACTCACAGAATGATAGCTTGAAGACTTGTTGTTTCAAGCTGAGCTGGGGTGGGGAGAGTGAGTGTAAACATTGTAATCCTGATTAACTGAGCTTCTCCATTTTACTGCTGGGAGATGCAAACAAACAGTGAAATCAGCTGCTCTGTGACAGTCACGATGTATAGTTTTATACCCATAGACAGTAAAGACAAACAGCCCTAAGTTGTTTATTGGTTTATAAATGCATCTCCAGCTGCAGGTTTTCAGATGAGACATCAAATCGAAGGTCCTTGTGCCCACTCCTCCGAACGTGAAAAAGATTTCTACTCTATGGAGACTTGTTTGTTATATCGTTCCCTTATGTGGGATCTTGCTGTGCCTCCTTTCCTGCATGACATCAGCAATTATGCTCTGAAAGCCCACTGACTGTAAATGTATTGAAATATCCTGTGGCATAGTGGAAGGTGTGTGTGTTGGCCAGCACACACCATTGATGGTCCCTGATGTCATTAATAGGGAATACTGATGATTTTCTCTGCATCACATCCTGTCCTGAGGGAGTACTGTTCTCAATGGAGGTACCACCTCTTGGATGGGACATTAAATTGAAAACCCACCCATCATTCCCCATCGACTGCCTCTCAAGTGGGAATGTTATATCCCACAGATACTATTTCATAGAGGGAAGTTACACCTGGCCAAAAGACATGACCCTCAGACAATATCACAAAGACCTATTAATCTGGTCATTATTAAATTTGTTTGAGGAAGCTTGCTGTTTACGAATTGGCGGCCACCTTTTCTACATTACGGCAGTAATTAATCTTCGAATGAAGAGAGAGGAGTGTTGGAGAAATTCAGCAGGCCTGCCAGCATCTGTGGAGAAAGAAACAGAGTTAATGTTTTGAGTCACCTTCACAATACACTTCAGAAATATTTCACTGGATTGTGAAGTGCCTGGAGACATTTGATGGCCATGGTAAGCTCTGCATAAACTCTTTTTTGGAAGGGAAGATGTGTAAGATATCCCCAAACATCCAACTCCTCCACATTCATACTTCATTTGTATATCCATTCATGGCTTCAGGGACCTACTGCGAGTTCTCTCAGGACTGAGGCAGACACAGATATTTTAAAAGATATGCAATAAACTCCTTTGGAACGTGCATATTGATGCAGTCCATTGCTACCATTTGTAGATCATAAGACAACATGAAATTGGAGCAGAAATAGGCCATTCAGCACATTGAATCTGCACTGCCATTCAATGAGATCAGGGCTAATTTGATAATCCTCAATTCCACTTTTCCCCATAATCCTTGATTTCCCTACCGATTAAAAATCTATCTATCTCAGCCTTGAATACTTCTAGTGATGCAAACTCAACTGCACTCTGCAGTAAAAAGTTCTGCAGATTTGTTATCTTCTGAGAGAAGAAATTATTCCTCATCTCTCTCTTAGATATGCAACCTTTCATTCTGAGATAATGTCCTCTGGTCCTAGACTCTCCCATGAGGAGAAGCAACATTTCCACATCCATCCTGTCAGGAACTGATCCATTCTGAGCAAAGTTCATTGAACCCAAAACGTTAACTCTGATTTCTCTCCACAGATGCTGCCAGGCCTGCTGAGCTTTTCCAGCAATTTCTGTTTTTGTGTCTGATTGCCAGTTTCCTCAGTTCTTTCAGTTTTTACTTAGTAATTAACTCACTGTCGCATCTCTTCCAGGCATGCCCACCTTGAAGATATTTTGCACCTCTCCCCAACCGGGTTTCATTCCAATCATTTCTTTTTTGCCTACCTTCCTATTCATATACCCATTCAGATGCCTTTTAAATGTCATAATACAAGCCTTCACTAATTTGTCTAGCAGTTTATTCCATACGTGCACCACCCTCTGTATGAAAAAAGTTACACCTCAGGTCCTTTTCAAAGCTTTCTTCTGTCACCTTAAACTATGCCCTCGAGTTTTTTCCATGACCCTCAAGATTTTGTAAACCTCTATAAGGTCACCCCTCAGCCTCCAACAATCCATGGAAAAAAGCTCCAGCCTATTCAACTTCTCCCAATAACTCTAACCGTCCAGTCCCTGCAACATCCTTGTGAATCTTTTCTGTACCCTCTCAAGTTTCACAACATCCTTCCTATAACAAGGAGACCAGAACTGAACGCAGTTTTCTAAAAGTGGCCTCTTTGGGACCTGGAATTCTAGCATCAAATAAACAACTTAGTGAATATAGATGGCAAATTATTTGTGTGGTAAAAATTAGTTTGCTATTTAAGATACAAGTAGCATTTGTAGAACTGACTTTCTGCAATGTTTTTAGTTGTGTAACATTTTCACATAATGATAAGAAGCTATATTTGATTGCAAAATCAAAATAATGCAAGCTCTTGATCACAGAATAGCTTCAGGAATTGGAAACCAAATTAACCTCCTGAGTAACGGTGTTTCTGTTGTAATCCATTACAGAGCATGGGCATTAAATCACTATTCTCTGGTTGTCCATGTGAATATGAGATTTCGCAACTGTCTTCTCAGAAAGTGAGATGAGCCAGAGGATAGCTGGAGATCAGGGCCAACCTTGGAAAAATTGAGTTTCTGTGGTAACTCAGTTCTCTCCATTCTGTGAGATGACACTGACCCTCCACGGTCAACAGCCCCGTGGGTGGAATCTTACAAGAGTCTGAATGAACTGGGGTCTGGTCATAATTGTAGCAGAATCAGACAAGATATTCGCAAAGTTCTATCTTAGTGTTAGGACTATCTCACATAATCTTGACTTTGACAAGCAGCGTGGCAAATTTTTGACGAGGAAGCAGTATGTTACTAATTAAAGGGCAATTTTCATGGTTAATTGTATTTTTAATGAAATGACTCAGCTTCCAAGCTCTCAATACTCAAAAAACAAGCTCAACAGCAAGAATCCTTGACAAGGAACTGGGAATGACAGGTCACCACTTGCTCCAAGGGACTTCTATGTGAGACTGACCATCAGCTCCTCGGGGCACACTTCACGGGCACCAGCCACATTGCAGTCCAGTCTCTAGGAATCTACATGGCACGGTGGCTCAGTGGTTAGCACTGCAGCCTCACAGCGCCAGAGACCCGGGTTCGATTCCAGCCTCGGCTGACTGTGCGGAGTTTACACATTCTCCCCGTGTCCGCGTGGGTTTCCTCCGGGTGCTCTGGTTTCCTCCCACAGTCCAAAGATGTGCAGGCTAGGTGGATGCTAAATTGCCCGTAGCATTCAGGGGTGTGTGGGTTCTAGGGGGATGGGTCTGGGTGGGATGATCCGAAGGGCCTGTTTCCACACTGTGGGGAATCTAATCTCAGATACATTTACATTGGGCCGCACTGGGAAGTCTCATTGTAATGCTGCAGTAAGGACGAATGTGCACTCAGGGACACACACTCAGCTCATGGACTGGACCAGGCTGCCTCTCTGGGCTCTTCAATTGCTCTCACAGTGCTCACTCACTCTAAGCCAACCTGCATGACAACAGCTTCCCTGCCAAGGATGCAGCAGTTATGCACGGTTATACAAAACTGTGTTTAGACCCCATTTGGAGCACTGTGAGCAGATCTGGGTATCTCACCTCAGGAAGGTTATACTGACCTTGGAGGGAGTACGACGTAGGTTTACAAGAATGTTATCTGTCCTTCAGGAGTTACATTATGAGGAGAGATTATGCAAATTAAGCATGTTTTGTCTGGGATTTAGAAGGTTCAGGAGTCATCCGATTGAAGTCTTCAAGACATTTACAGGAAAAGAGCATTGGACGCTGGATCAGTTGTTACTTTTAAACCCGAGATGGATAAATATTTGTTGAGCAAAGGTGGTAAGGGATACAGGCCAAAGGCCACAGATCAGCCATGATCTATTGAATGGTGGAACAGGCTTAAGGTGCTGAATCACCTTCTACAGTTTATATATTCTTTGACAAGCTTTTGTGTGCCTTGCCCCTGAGCTAGAGATATCCGACCCACAGTATTGCTGTACTGCCATGCCACTGAATACAGACACAAAGCCAGGAAGCTTTGGCAAGGTCATCATCAATCCTTATTCAAACCAAGCCTTTGGCTGAGGGGGACCCAACACAGTCAGACAATGGCAACTCCTGACACCAGTCCAGGGGCTTGGATACAGACAGTGAGGCTCTTGGAACAGTCAGAATCTGGGATCCTTTCGAAATAAGAGATGAGGCCTCAGGAGAGGTGATGGCCTAGTGGTATTGTTGCTGGACCGCTAATCCAGCGACCCTAATAATGTTCTGGGGACCTGAGTTCAAATCCCACCACAGCAGATGGTGGAATTTGAATTCAATAAATATCTGGAATTATGAGTCTAATGATGACTGTGAATTTATTGTCAATTGTTGGAAAAACCCACCTGGTTTCTTCAGGGAAGGAAACTGCCATCTGGTTTGGCCTACATGTGACTCCAGACCCACGGCAATGTGGTTGACTCTTAACTGACCTCTGGGCAATTACGGATGAGCAATAAATGTTGCCTGGCCAGCAATGCCCACATCCTGTGAATGAATAAAGGAAAAAAAAAATTATCGAGCTGTACACCACCCATGTGACTCTTTCTGCCCTATTGTGGGCTTCCTTCCACCTGGAATGAGGCCAAGGCAGTTGTCACAGGGGTGAAAGTTGATAGCACTGATGGAGAGGAGTTGTCCAAAGTAAATGAGTAGGCAGTGTAGAGGGTATGCAGGGTTCATGATATCAAGTGGGGTCAATGTTGCAGGCAACAGAGAGAGTGGTAGAGCAGGAGCCTTGGTGGGACGTGGGCACAGTACCTGGGATAGAGTGAGTTTGGGATATCGGAGAGAAGACATTGAAATGGAGAAGACCATTGACCTTCTTCCTACAGAGCTGGGCGTTCCCCCAGACTGCTGAGACTGCACTGACCCGAGTGCTGATCTCTGGATGGGTTGGCACGGTCTGGTGCCATGACCTTCACTGTTAATTCAAGGGGATGAGGAAGTCTCACATCTGCACTACCCCATCCACTAGGACATCCAGGTCCCTGCTCACAAAGCAGGGCATCGAATTCCCTCTGCCCAATATATCCAGGGAAAGCGTCTGCGACTGTGCATTTCTGGAGCATGCTGCAGGTGGAACTGGAGTGAGGGATGCTGGTCTTTTGGCAGACAGCCACAGAGTGGTGAGTTGTTCTGGGAAGGGCACATGGTAAGACGCAGCTAGATTCAGATAAGAGGGACATCACAGAGGAAGAGCAAGGTAGGTAATGAGGCAAGGGTTGATAAGATGCATTGAGAAATCTTGCTGGGTCTCGCAATGAAAATCTCTCCAATAAACTCAAGACTTGGTTGATAAAAGTACCATTCAGCCCACGGTTTCTAACCCATGCAGTTGGGCCTTCAGGTGCCAATTGGTGTGAACTTTGACTGCCCACTCGAACACTCTCTGCCTCTCTAACTCTCTCTCTCACTTCGACTTCATCCCCAAGAACCTAACTCTTTGACATAACCTTTGTTCATTTATCTTAGCATTACCTCTGGCTCAATGTCAAGTTGATTACTATGATGTTCCTTGGCATGTTTCGCTGAATTTAAAGGTGCTGTACAAATGCATAAGATTGTCCCTTCTGCTGTTCACAACAAACGAGGCATTGACTGCACCCAACCAGCACACACTTGCAAAACTCACATCACTGTGTCTAATCACTCTGTGATTCTGCAATTGGTCAGCATTTGCTGGATAATCCTGAAAGTGTTAGGAATTGCACTGACAATGAATTTAGTTAGTGATGTTTCTGGTGTCCTGAATTTGAGTAGCTACTTGTACTAGTACCCAGGGCCCTGTTGTATTTGGTCAGAAAGAACATGGACACAGATTGTACCTCTTTCACCTCCGTTAAATAGGTAGCATCCTTTTATTGGTTCATTTCTCAGGGCAATGCCCTGTCCAATCAGAGTCAATCTGCATGGTTTAAAATTCTAACAAAACCTGGAAGTTAACTGTCAATCAGCACTGATAGCTGCATTCTCAATGGCAATGCCTCTATAGTCCATTTACCACGCAATATGCGCTCTACCCTCACAAGGTTTCAGCTCTATTTCTCCTTGGTTTTGTATTCTTGTAAAATGTCCTGATGAGTACAAGATAAAAGCTTTTGACAAAATGCCTCTTTTCTTCAATAATAATTTGATACAAATTGTTGTCGCCACCTTTGATCCCTTTAATTTCCCTTTGCTGTGTCTATTTGTGCACTATGCCATTGCTTTAAAATTGTCATGTGACCCTGTATAAGCACATCTTAAAGGGACCACTCTCCTAGATATTTATCTCCTGTGCTGAATGTTGTTTACCTCAAAAATGAGGCAATATCTATCAATAATGTCATTTATTCTAGGTGCAACTTAATTGTTTATGGACCTCATTATAAATGTTAAAAAGTGTTTCACTGTGTGTGCAGTCTAAGAACTCTGAGAATCTTAGTCTGGCCTGGAGGAAAAGGCAGTGATTGGGCCAATGTGCCTGTTCAGCTCCTTTGCAAGATCTATCCAATTAATCTAACTTTCCCGTCCTTTCCTCATAGCCTTGCAATTGTTCCTCCTCCTTATTATTTACCCAATTTTTTTTCAATTATTATCTAAGCTGCTGTTAGGCAGCAAATTTCAGATCATTAATTGCTGGAGAAGCTCAGCAGGTCTGGCAGCATCTGTGGACGGAGAAACAGAGTTAATGATCTTTCTTCAGTTCTCAAAACATTAACTCATCAGGGATAGAGTAGATCAAATAGTATAGGTTAGGATAGTTAGGTTGTATCAGAGATAGTGGGAACTGCAGATGCTGGAAAATCCGAGATAACAAAGTGTGGAGCTGGATGAACACAGCAGGCCAAGCAGCATCTCAGGAGCACAAAAGCTGACGTTTCGGGCCTAGACCCTTATTTTTAACCAGCACAGACTCAATGGGTTGAAGGGTCTTTCTCTATGTTGCAAAACGTAAAATTGCCATAGCTGTACCAGACCATAGGGCTGCACTCTTGTTAAAGAGAGAGAGAGAGATGATGATGATTGTCATTAAAGTGAGACAACTGATAGAGGTTTAGCCCCAGGTGAAGGAATAGGTTGAGGACAGCTGTTCATGGTAACCTCAGGTGGTGTTGGAATTGAACGCACACTGTAGACCTCTATGATTCTAAATGTCTCAATCCACAGATGCTGCCAGACCTACTCAGTTTCTCCAGCAATTTCTGTTTCTATTTCAGATTTCCAGGTCTGAAATATTTTGCTTGAATTTGAGCGTTACATATGAGAACTGACCATGCAGAAAAAATTCTCTTAAATCCTTCACTCTGTTATTTAATCTATCTTCTCTTGTTACAGATCCTGTTGAGGCTGGTTGGCTCGCCGAGCTGTTTAGTTGCTCCGCAGGCGTTTCGTTACCGTGCTGGGTAACATCCTCAGTGCAGCCTCTGATGAAGCCTCTTCCTGATTTTGAAGAATGTTATGTTTAAGCCTCCTCTTTGCTCTCAAGTTCTGGTTCTGCACCTTAGTAAACACGGCCTGTGTGTGTGGTTTGCACACAGAGTTAACGTTTCATCATGGCATTCTGCAGATTGTGCAACTTGCAGTGACCTGGGAGATGCTGACTGGAATCTGGGAAGAGGATGTGAGTGTGCAGGGAGTGGGAGAGTGGAGAGACACAATGCCGGTTTACCAGAGAAGGATTCTTCCTTTGGAAAGCTGCCAAAGCTTCCCACGAGTACACAGGTCTGAGTCGCCTCTGGGCAGGATGTGAGGAACCTCTCTCTCATGAGGCAACGAATGAGGAGCTGTGTCAGTTTTCCAGAGTTGACTGTTGCACAGTCAGCCCTGTTAATCAGTAACCTGCTTCATTCAACATGTCATCCACACTGGTTAAACTTATTAGGAATTTAAAATACCAAACCAAGCCCAAAGTTGAAGTATTATTGGTTAGTGATAATGCTTCAATTCTGATTGAAGCATAAAGAATATTTGTAAGGTTTGTCTAATTAAACTTTCTCCTGTCCTTTTCCCATAGCGTTGCAATTATTCTTCCTCTATTATAAGTATTTATTCAATTCTTTGTTTTTTTGAAAATTACAATATCACTTACTGTCAGGCAGAAAATTACAGGTCATAAATTGCTAGAGAAGCTCAGCAGATCTAATAGCATCTGTACAGGGAGAAACAGAGTTAATGATCCTTCGTCAGTTCTTGAAATATTAACTCAGTGGGAGGAAAACTTGACTCTTACATTTTCATATGGTTACTTCCCACAGAATGACTCCTAAACTCCCCCTCCAAACTCACATTTTTTAGTAAGCAACAAGCTATGTCAATTTCCTGTTGGACCTTAATATCTTTTCCGCCCTCATTTTTCAGAATATTTAAAACGCAGCACGGATTGTGGTGGGTCCACTGCTTTCCATCATTTGTATAAATAGTTTGGATGCGAATATAGGATGTAGGGTTCCTATGTTTGCAACAAAATTGGAGGTGTAGTGGACAGCGAAAAACATTATTTCTGAGTATAATAGGACCTTGATCGGATGGGTCAAGGAGCCGAGGAGTGACAGATGGAGTTTAACTTAGATAAATGTAAGGTTTTGCGTTTTGGTAAGGCAAACCAGGGTGGGACTTTGACAGTTAGTGGTAGGACTCTGGGGAGCATTGCCAAACAAAGAGACTTAGAAATGCGGGTGCATTGTTCTTTGAAAGTGGAGTTGCGGGTGCACAAGGTAGGGAAGAAGGCATTTGGCATGCCTGCCTTCATTGGTCAGTGTATTAAGTACAAGAGCTGGCAGATCATGTTGCAGCTGTACAGCACATTGGTTCGGCCTCTTTTTGAATACTGCGTACAATCCTTGTCTTCCTGCTATCGGAAAGATGTTGTTAAACTTGAAAGGTTTCAGAAAAGATTTACAAGGATATTGCCGGAATTGGAGGGCTTGAGCTATAGGGAAAGGCTGAATAGTTTGGGGTTATTTTCCCTGGAGTGTCAGAAGTTGAGGGATAATCCTATAGAGGTTTATAAAATCATGAGGGGCCTGGATAGGGTGAATATCCTCGGTCTTTTCTCCAGGGTAGGGGAGTTCAGAACAAGAAACTTAAAGTGAGAGGGGAAAGACATAAAAGGGATCTGAGGGGCAACATTTTATGTAGAGGGTGGTGCGTGTATGGAATGAGCTACCAGAGGAGGGAGTGGAGGCTGGTACAATTACAGCATTTAAAAGGCACCTGGATGGGTTAAAGAATAGAAAGCATTAACAGGGTATGGGCCAAATGCTGGCAAATGGAACTAGCTCAGTTTAGAAAACCTGGTAGACAAGGACAAGTTGGCCCAAATGGGCTGTTTCAGTGTTGTATGACTCTAGGACACTATCAGATAGCTCCAAGCATTCACAACCTATCAAAGAACAAATTCTTCCTTGCCTCTGGCTTAATGGGAGCCCTCTCATTCATGATGTTCCCATGAAAGGAAATATCATCTCAGCATCTAAAACAAAAGCAAAATACTGTAGAACTGAAATGAAAACAGAATGGTGGGGAAACATATCGGGTCGAGCAACATCTATGGAGAGACAGAAGCAGTTAGCATTTCAGAACTGAAGAGAGAGGTGGAAAAGTGACAAACTTTATACAGCATCTCAGCATCTACCCTGTCAAATTCCCTTAGAACCTTACATGTTCCAATGTGGTCAGTGTTGTATGTGTGCCTTACTTTTAAGAGCATTCACTTTTAAGAACTCCACGTGCCTTGTGTATATAACGTTGTGACTCAGCCTGACAATTATCTCTGGGTTTGCAAGCTGCACTCAGAGAAATCAGTCATGTTTCTTTAATAACTTACAATGTGTTTTGTAGTTTTCAGTGAACAGACCCACAGAGCTAATCAATTTCCAATGAGCAATTGATTCACACAAAGGAGATTGATTGATCAGCACATTAGAGTCCTTAAAGGTGAACTCTCTAAAGACAGTGTGACCCACACCACTGCCAATCACATGATCTTTTGTGTATTTGCTGGGCTCTGCTATTTTATATAGAGAACTGATCCTTTATTAAAATGCAAAATGGGTGTTGGAGTGGAATTTGCGCCTCAGCAAGATCTTAACCTTGCAAAAAGAAGCCAGAAAATATTGAGTTTCCATGGCACCTCTCTTTCAAAGCAGCATTATGGAATTCTTCTACCTCTACCCAAGGGATAGTTGGACCCTCAATTAAATTACTCACCAAAAAGCCAGCACCTCAATCAGGAGCCCTCTCTCAACTCTTCTCATCTCTCTCTCTCTTTCATTCTCACTCTCTCTCACTCTTTCATTCTCTTTCTGTCTTACCTCCACCAGCACAAATTAACCTCCACCCAACCTGACACTCTACATCTCTCATATCCTTCAACTTTTAGTTCTGATGAATTAATTCCCCATTTACCTGCTCTCTTCAGCCTCCCATTGGTGGCCATATCTTCATATGTGCTCTCTACGATCATTCCACTCTCCACTCATTTCTTTTACATCCCTCCTTTGGAACCATTAACCTAAGCACTATGTCCACTCAGTTACCAGCTCCTAGTTTAATGTCTCTTACTGGCTTGAACCCCTGCAAAGTAACTTAGGTATTATATCAATATTTGACAGTGTCAATCATCACAGATCATTGCTGTGGTTAAAAGAGTGTATTGCATTCGAAAAAACTTACTATAGTCAAAAACTCTTCAAGACTAGTTCTCTTGAGAGTCACTAGACTCGAAACATTAACCTGTTTTCTTTCCACAGATGTTGTCAGATCTGCTGAGATTCAGCAACAATTTCTGGTTTTGTTTTAGATCTCCAGCATTTGAAGCTCTTTGTTTTATCCAAGCTTAGCTCATATTGATTGTAACAAATGCTTAAGCTCATCATGCTTTTGTTTTTTCTCTGGTTTTCGATGTAACACACTGCACAACCAAGAACCTAACAATTACTGCTCGACAGTTAGTATCATTACTGTCACTGAAGTCCCAACTATCAGCATCTGGAGGTTACTATTGATCAGAAACTGAACTAGACCAGCCGTATAAATACTGTGGCTACAAGAGCAGATCAGAGGCTGGGAATTCTGAAAGCACATAATAGACATTTTGACTCCCCAAAGCCTGTCTACCATTTAGAAGGCACAAGTCAAGAGGAGGAAGGAATACTCCCCACTTGCCTGGATGAAAGCAGCTCCAGTAATGCTCAGGAAGCTCAGCACCGTCCAGGACAAAGCAGCCCACCTACTGGCACCCTATCTACCACCTTATTCACTAGCTCCTTCTACCACCAACACACAGAGACATCAGTGCGTGCCATCTGCATGATGCAATGCAATAACTCAGCAAGGCTCCTTCAAACCTCATACAGGCTGCAGCAGTTCAACAAGGCAATTCACCACCACCTTCTGGATGTCAAATATGGTTTGTCAATAAATGATGACCACATCCTGTGAACAAATGGTTAAAAAAAACAGTGCCTGCTGACTCATTTGTTTTTAAAAAGAAAGTTATAAAGAGCTTGCAAATAAAAGCACAAAAACTGAATTTAAATGCACATTTTTAAGATCGAAAAAATGTTAAGTAAAGTAGTTATTTTTGTTCATTTTACTTTAAAATATTTATTGCACATGTCTATGCATAGGATGAGAAAAATCAGCATGAGCATGCACAGTTGGCAATTATTGCAGAGTCAGCAAGTACTTTGTTAACATAAAGGCACGAAGTGCTAATCAGGTGAGCATAACTATGATTATTGACTCAGTGATTGGTAATGTATCAATATGGATGACTGGGAGCGCTACAAAGCAGCAGATGGATATCACTCTGTTAAACAAAGTGATGGTGTCTTAGCAACTAAACCTTCTACTTTGAAAGAGGAATAATTTGACTGAAATTAAGTGTATCATGGATCTGTAATCTTCAACCATACAGAGTTGTACAGCGTGTTAATCGTTTATGCAAGGTTGTATTCAAATTCAATATCATGTCTGCAGTAACTCATTTTTGGTAAAATGTGCACGTTAGACACTGCTTTCAGGAAAGTAGTTTTGGTTGGGCATTTTCCTGGAGGTTGCACCCCATGATTTCCAGTCCCACCCATTTGTTCCATCCTGTTCAGCCATCCATCCCATTTCATATCCCTTACTACCCAGGTCTAACAAAAACATGTCAAGCTTAGATTTAAAATAATTACTGGCATCTTCTGCTTTTCATAGCAGAGAGTTTCCCATTTCTACAGTATTTTTGTAGATAAATTCAAGTGTTCAAAGATTGATTGATTGATCGTTTTATTGTCACGTACCAAAGTACAGTGAAAAGCTTTGTTTATGAGCAGTACAGGCTGATCGTAATGACTGAGACAGAGGTATACAGGTTGTATTGCACAAGGGCATGTGCTAAGTGAGATCAACATTAGCAAGATCAGCATTATTTGAGTCTAGGGTGTCCATTCATCAGTCTAATAACAGGCAGAAATAATCTGTTCCTGAACCTGCTGGTGCATGTGTTCAGCGTTCTGAACCTTCTGCCTGATGGAAGAGGTTGTGGGAGATCATGACCAGGGTGCAATGGGCCTTTGATGATGTTGGCAGCCTTTCTGAGGCAGTGTGCTGTGTAAATTGAGTTCATGAATGGCAGGTTGGCCTCCATGATGGTCTGGGCAATGTACGCCACATTTTGTAGCTTCTTACGGTCCTGGGCAGAGCAGTTGCCATACCTGGCTGTTATGCACCTGGACAGAATGCTTTCAATGATGCATCTGGAGAAGTTGATGGGCGTCCCTATGGACATGCCAAATTTCCTGAGCTGCCTGAGGAAGAAAAAGCATTGTTGTGCCTTCCTGACCATCGCATCTTTGCAGGAAATCCAGGACAAGTTGTCAGTTATGGGATAAAAGGCTCTTTTTTGGAATGGCAACCGGTGACAAGTGGTGTCCCGCAGGGTTCAGTGTTGGGGCCACAGCTGTTCACCTTATATATTAATGATCTGGATGAAGGGACTGGGGGCATTCTGGTGAAGTTTGCCGATGTTACGAAGTTAGGTGGACAGGCAGGTAGTACTGAGGAGGTGGGGAGGCTGCAGAAAGATTTAGACAGTTTAGGAGAGTGGTCCAGGAAATGGCTGATGAAATTCAATGTGAGTAAATGCGAGGTTTTGCACTTTGGAAAAAAGAATACAGGCATGGACTATTTTCTAAACAGTGAGAAAATCCATAAAGCAGAAGTACAAAGGGATCTGGGAGTGTTGGTCCAGGATTCTCTAAAGGTTAACTTGCAGGTAGAGTCTGTAATTAAGAAAGCGAATGTAATGTTGTCGTTTATCTCAAAAGGGTTGGAATATAACAGCAGCGATGTGCTTCTGAGGCTTTATAAGGCTCTAGTTAGGCCCCATTTAGAATACTGTGTCCAACTTTGGGCCACACACCTCAGGAAGGACATACTGGCCCTGGAGCGTGTACAGCGGAGAATCACACAGATGATCCCTGGAATGGTGGGGTTAACGTATGATGAACAGCTAAGGATCCTGGGATTGTATTCATTAGAGTTTAGAAGGTTGAGGGGAGATCTAATAGAAACTTACAAAATAATGTATGGCTTAGAAGGGGTGGACGCTAGGAAGTTGTTTCCGTTAGGCGGGGAGACTAGGACCCGTGGGCACAGCCATAAAATTAGAGGGGTAAATTTAAAACTGAAATGAGACGACATTTCTTCAGCCAGAGACTGGTGGGCTTGTGGAATTCATTGCCGCAGAGTGCAGTGGAGGCCAGGACGTTAGATACCTTCAAGGCAGAGATCGACAAATTCTTGATCTCACAAGGAATCAAGGGCTATGGGGAGAGTGTAGGGAAGCGGTGTTGAAATACCCATCAGCCATGATTTAAATGGCGGAGTGGACTTGATGGGTCGAATGGCCTTACTTCCACTCGTATGTCTTATGGTCTTATGGTCACTCCGAGGAACTTGACGATCTCCTCCCTCTCAGCCTCTGCTCCATTGATGCAGATGGGGGTGTGTTCTCCTCCTTTCTTTCTGAAGTTGATGATCGGTTTCTTTAGTTTCACCGACATTGAGGGAGAGATTGTTCTCATTGCACCAAGCCACTGAGCCCACTATCTCCTTTCTGTATTCTGACTCATGGTTGTTAGATATCCATCCTACTATGATGGCATAATCAGTCAACTAGTAAATGGCATTCATTTGGAATTTGGCAACAAGATATACAGGGAAAAATTTCAGCTTGTAGGAGGAGGTTGAAGATGCTGCTGAATACCTCCACCAGTTGGTCCACACAGGACCTGAGTGCTCGGCCAGGGACACCGTCCAGGCCCATCATTTTCCTTGGGTTGATTCCCAGGAAGACTCATCGGACATCTGCAGCAGTGACCAAAGGAACAGATGTGTCGGGGGGTTGCCAGGGCAAGCGACACCGCACCGCTGGCATTCTGCTCAAACCGAGCGAGCAAAGCACCGAACATGTCGGGGAGGGATGTGCCTTTGTCTGATTCCTTCCTCTGCCTCATTCTATATCCTGTATGTTGTTTAGGCGTTGCCATAGGCAGCGAGAGGCTGTTGCGAGGTTTGGGTGAAATCGTTTTTCAGTGGCCTGACCACTTATCTCTCGGGAGATAAATCTTTAATTCCTGATGATCATGGCAGTTCAGTAATGAAAAGGGAAATGGAAACCATCAGTGCATGAGGCAGGAACATGTCCAAAGCATTTATAAAGGATACAGGTTTGTATGAACAAGAGGTGTCCATTTACCACATGAGCCTTTTTGTGACTATTCAATACGATTTATAAAAAATTGTCCACAAGATATGGGCATTGCTGATTGGGTCACATATGTTTCCCATCCCTGATTGGCCTGGAGAAGGTGAGGGTGAGCCACCTTCCTGAACTGCTGCAGGCCCTGGAGGTGGATGAACACCTACAACGCTGTTAGGGCAGGAGTTCCAGGATTTTGAAGGAACTTGCTCACTGAGCCGGTGTGTTTTGATTGCAGACGGTGGCTCAGAGGTTAGCCGTGCTGCCTCACAGCGCCAGGGACCGGGTTCAATTCCATCCTCGACCAACTATCTGTGTGGAGCAGGGTAGGTGGATTGACGGTGCTAAAATGTGTCCAGGGATGTTTAGATCGGGTGGGTCAGACATAAGGAAATGCAGGGGTAGGGGAATGAGTCAGGGTGGAATGCTCTATGGAGTGGAGATGTGGACCTGTTGGGCCAAATAGCCTGTTTCCACACAATAGGAATTCTATGATTCAAACACACCAGCTCAGTGACCATGTCTACAGCCTCATCCACAACCAAGCTACAAATTTTCCCAAAAATAATTTGAAGCAACAGTGATATATTTCCAAGTCTGGTTAGTGTGTGGCTTGGAGGGGAACATGCAGGTGGTGGCGTTCCCATGTATCTGCTGCCCTTATCCTCCTAGATGGTCGTGACCACAGGTTTGGAAGATGCTGACCTGTTCTTATTTATAATTGCTACTCCAATTCTATGTCTCCTGCTTGTTACCCCCAGGATATTGATAGTGAAAGATTCAGTAATGGCAATGTCATTGAATTTCAAGGAGCAACAGTTTGATCCTCTGATGTTGGAGGTGGTCATTGCCTGGTATTTATGTGGCTTGGCACTTATCAGCCCAAGTCTAGATGTTGTCCACATCTTGCTGGATATGGATTAGACCTGCTTCAGTATCTGAGGAGGTGTGAGTGGTGATGAACAATGTACGGTCATTGGCGATATCCCCAGTTCTGATCTTATGATGTAGGGAAGGTCATTGATGAAGCAGTTGAAGATGGTTGGGCCTAGGACACTACCCTGAGGAGCTCCTGCGGAGACATCCTGGAGCTGAGGTGACTGACCTCCAACAACCGCAACCATCTTCTTATGTGCCAGGTGTGAGTTCTGTCATCCATCATACTTCATATTCCCTACCACTCTCAACTGGCAAAATCTTGTCAAACTCAGATTTGAAATAATTACCAGCATCTTCTGTTTTTCATAAGAGTGAGATTCCCACTTTTACCAATATTTTTGTGAAGAAGTATTTATTATTCTCCCTGAATGTCCTGGCTCTTATTTTAAAATCCTAACCTTCCCTCGCCATTGGAAAATAAATTCTCTCTATCCATCCTACAATTGATTACAAGTGTGATCAAATTATCCCTCCATATTCCAGGGAGTGCTGTACAAATCTGTTTTTGAGATTATTTGCTCTAATCTATCTGATGCAGTCCCAGTATCTTCTGATACTGCAGATCTTCCAGGGTCTGGAATATAATTTTGCAACAAAAATGGAGAAATTTGATTGATTCCTCTTTGGGAGTTGATGAATATTGAGCAGAGCCAGGAGCAGGGACAAAGATAACAGCCTCAGGGCAGCTCCTATTCCCTGATCCAAGCACTACACCCAAACCCAAATGGAGCAAATGTCCCTAGAGCCCAGGTTTTTGAGGCCTCTTTACCGCCTTCAGTCCTGATTACAACCTCCAATTGAGACAGCGAGCCTAAATTTGAACCAGAGTAAATACTGAAGCGGTCTGGATCATAACTGCCGTCAGTTTTGGGCCTTGCTTGACCTTCATTCCCACTAAAAATTTAACTGACGAAAAAATTCTAAAAAGTGTGCTATTCATAATCTCATATGACATATAACTAATTTTGTGTGATTGTGTAACATTTTTCATAAGATTAAGAAACCAACTTTGATTGCAAAACCAAAATAATATAAGGCCTTGATTATTTGTAGCTAACCTCAAGGGAAACATTGCAGCTGAAACAATTTCAGGACCTGGAAGCCCTGTAATTAACATCTTGAGTAATTATTTTCCTGTTGTAATCCAAACAATAACCCACTACTCAGTTCCTTTCAAACTGCAATCTGAAATCATCCATTTCGAAACACTGCTGAGTGGATGTGTGTTGGCTGGAGGTTTGCTGTAAATCAAGATTGGTCTTACAGTCATGTGACATCAGCTCGAATATAAAACTTCGCAATCGGAGACAAGTTTGAAAAACTAAAGAAAGTCCTGAAGCAGTGATTAAGGCAATCCTGGCATAAAGCAATGCTCAACAAAGCAGTGTTATTAATGTACAACATGTTTTATTTTTGTTTTTCATGTACATTGCTGATTTGCTCTTGGGGTACAGGGCACAAGTACATTTGCAAATGATACAAAACGTTGACATGTAACAAATAAGTGAAAAATAAACTTCAAGAGAATGGGGTGGACTGGTGGGATGTGCAGACACGTGGGGGATTTAGTTCAATGCAGAGATAGAGAGTACATGTAATAGAACGCGGAAGCTTTGCTGAAACTATACAATACATTGGTTGGAAACCCGATGAACTGAGTCCAGGTTTGGGAAAGACTTGAAGGCTTTGGAGAGGAAGCAGAGGTTATATCCTGGAATGGTTCCAGCAATTAGGGATTTTCATTGTGTGGATTGACTGGAGAACAGAGCAGTTTTAATCCATGTGTTTAAAACAGTGAAAGGTTTCATTAAAGTTAAGTACAGAGACACAAGGCCTCAAATTTCACCGTGATGGAAAGTGGCTCTCTGGCACTGAAAATGCTGGAAGAATTTGGGAATCCAAAATTCTGTCCCTGAACTTGGCAATTCTCATTTCCTTGGGACAGGATTCTGGAGAGAGCTGGCAATTTCAATAACCAGCTAACTGTGCCGAAGTCAAACCCTGGAGTCCCTTGAGTCTGGGAATCTTGAGCCTGTAGACTCTAGATTCAATGTCTAGAGTGTGGAGATTGGACCAAGGTTGTTCTCAGTCTATTTCTTTTGGAGAGCCAGTACACTCCTTTGGAGAGCTGAGCTAACCCTGCTGATATGGTCCCAGTATACCTTTAGGGTCGGGTTCAGGGAATATGGGGTAGGGGCTCAGATGCTTTCTGGGGCTGTTATCTGCTAAGAAGATCAGTGTAAATAGTTCATAAACCCCTTGAAAGAGGTATCAGCAAGTGTCAATGCCAAGCCAGGTACAGATTGAAGGCAGGACAGGTAGAGAGAACTGTCATAAAGCATATAGCTTCATTAATAGTGGCAGAGTATGCAAAAGCAGGGAGGCTATGCTGAACTTACACAGGGTTTATAAAATATTGAGGGATACAGATGGAGTTAATGATAGTTGTCTTTTCCCAAAGATGGGGGATTTCAAGACAAGGGAGCATATTTTTAAGGTGAGAGGAGAGATATTTTAAAAAGACATGAGGAGCAATGTTTTTTTACACAGAGGGTGGTTCATGTGTGGAATTAACTTCCAGAGGAAGTGGTGGATGCAGTTGGGGCTAGGAGCAGGCATGTGGGACTAGTTTAGTTTGGGATTATGGTTGGTATGGACTGGTTGGACTGAAGGGTCTGTTTCCATGCTTTTTGACTCTATGACACTGTTTATAGGCCTCAGCTGGAGTATTATTTACAATTCTGGATGCCACACGATATGAAAGATGTGAACATATTAGAGAGAGTGGAAAAGAGGTTTACAAAAATGGGGCCAGGAATGAGTTATAGAAAGGAGAATTTGGGACTGTTTTCCTTGAAGGGGAAAAGGATGATAGGGTATTCCATAAAAGTTTTCAAAACATGGAATCTAAACAGAGTAGACTGTTCCCACTGCTGAAAGGATCAAGAACCAAAGGGCACAGATTTAAAGTGTTTTGCCAAAAGAGCAAATACAAGCTGCGGGTTTGGGAAATATTTTCTCACGCAGTGAGTGGTTAGGGTATGGAATGCACTGTCTGGAAATGTGATGGAGGCAGATTCAATTGAGCCATTCAAGTAGGCTTTGGATTGCTATTACATGGAAGAATTGTGCAAGGTCATGGGGAAAAGGATGGAGCTCGGCACTAAGTTACAATGCTCAGAGAGCCAGTGCAAATATGACAGGCAGAATGGCCTCCTTCCGCACCCTGACAATTCTAGTGAACGATGGGACAAAGGGTTTAAGTGGGGGACGGTTAGATTGGCCCAAGTTAGTACTGGTGTGATATAGTAAGTGAATGGGGAGTAAAGGGGAGAGAGCAGGTGGGATGTTTTATGCTTTTTATTTTTGCTTGTAAACTTTGAAATCAGGGCTGAAGACTCAAGTCAGGTCTTCTCCAGTCTGCCTCAGGAGCCTTGCTGAATCTGCTCTTCCTGGATTGACCGCAGAACTTAAAATACCCAGTACCTCAGCGTTTGCAACGCGCTGGGTGGCAGAACACAGTAGACAGATTTAATTGTAGCCTTCCAAGGAAAGTTGAATAAGTACTTGAAGGCAAGAAAATAAAAGCAAGAATGTGGAGAAAAAGCAGGGAAATGAGAGCACTGGATTATCCTTTAAAGTAACTGGCACAAAGTCAATGGGCCAGATGGCCCAACTTGCTGATCTGTAACATTTTATGTTTTTATGAATATGGTTAACAGGTTCAGGAAAGAAGATGTTCATTTTCTGAACGTGTCTATCAATTCCTGCCCTTGCCGCCGCTTCTCAAATCACATTTCGGACTCAGTCTAATGTAAATATTTTAAGACGGTAAGAAATACGAGCAGGAGCAGGTCATTCAGCTCTGGAGTCTCCTGTGCTATTCAATAGGATCATGGCTGGTTCAACATTCCTCAAGTCCACCTTTCGCTCCTTTCCCCCCCATAGCTCTTGGTTCCCTACTGGCCAACAATCAAGTATACACAGGGACTCTGCCCCCACAGATCCCTGTAGTAAGGAGTTCCTAAGACTTACAACCTTGTGAGAGCAGAAATTCCACCTTATCTCAGTCTTAAATTGCCACCTCTTTTTTCAGACTATGCCCTCTGGCCCTAGATTTTCCCACGAGGGGAAACAGGGAAAAGTCCCAAACAGTTTAGCCTTTACTCATAAGACAACCCCTCTACCAGAAACCTGGTGAATATTCTCTGAACCATCAAAGAAGTATTATTTCTTAAAATAAGGAAACTTCTCACAGTACTACAGGTCTCACCATCAATTTGTACCGTTGTAGTAAGACTTCCTTACTCTTTTTTTCAACCCCCTTGAAATAAGGACCAACATTCCATCAGCCTTCCCAATAACCTGCTGCTCCTATCGAATATCTTTCTGTGTTTCTTGCAGAAGTCCCTCCAAGCTCTTTGAGTTGCAGATTTCTGTGCTTTTTCTCCAAAAAGAACAACTTCACATTTTCTCACATTATATTCCATTTGCCAACTTCCTTCAGCTATTGATATATCTCTATAAAATGTCTGTATTTTCCCATCAATCTGTGAAGAGATGTTATTACAGACCTCTGGAGCAGGTGGGGTTGGAACCCAGGCCTCCTGGATCAGAAATCTTCATCCAGAGTCATACAGCTGTAGAGCACAGAAACAGACCCTTCGGTCCAACACATCCATGCCAACCAGATACTCTAAATTAATCTCATTTCATTTGCCAGCATTTGGCCTATATCCCTCTAAACCCTTTATTCATGCACCCACCCAGATTCCATCTAAACGTTGCAATTGTATGGGTCCCCACCATTTCCTGTGGCAGCTCATTTCCACAAATGTACCACCCTCTACATGAAAATGTTGCCCCTTAGCTCCCTTTTAAATCTCTCCCCTCTCATCATAAACCCATGCTTTCTAATTTAGGACTAAGAACCTCCTGCAAATTAATTAAATCTGTTGCAAAATGTTAGATCATAATCAACATTATGTGCGGCATCACATTCTCCACTTGTTACATCTCCCATCTGACATTTAGTTCATTAAAGATGCAATAACTGCACACTTCGTGTCCAGGCCAGAATCACCAATGATTGGGCAGATAAATTGCTTCAATCCTGCATGTTTACAAGAAGAATGAGAAGATAAGGAGACTAACACTACAGCCTTGTGTAACTAGAACAGATTGTTCCTTTTGAATTTAAATAGAAAATGTTTTCTTTGTTATTTGCCTTAATCAGCAGGGTTTTGGCCTGTTGATCCAGACCAAAGAAACACTTGGAGAATAGGGTCCTTTGTTAATTTCAAAGTGTTAACTTTCCTGACCTTTGCCCCAGGGAGAGCAGCCATTTTTTGACTTTGACTCCTTGTGGAGCAGACTCAATGTGCCGAGTGGCCTAATTCTGTTCTTATATCTAAAAGTCTTACAAGGACACCACAGTCATCAGTAGCAGGTGGTGTGGTTTGAAGAGTGGGTTTTACTGCGATTCAGCCCCAGCTTGAACCTGGATACACATGGGGTGAATCTTTCGCTTGGAAACAAAGCCAATAAACGAGCCCTTGCACATCAGTCCTAGTTTGACCAATAACTGTAGTTGGAAATTTACTTACTTAGTCATTTCCCTCTGCGGCTGTGCCAGTTCAAATGTGGCAATAGTAAGAATGGGGGCCATTCTGTTGATTGAAGAGGAGCCCGACCAGAGGCCAAGCACATGACAACAATTCAATGGTTGCTCAATGAAAGAGCTTTCAAGACCTCAAAGTGGCTTTTAAGGACAACAAGACCCAGGAAGCTGTCATAAGATAACAAGGTGCAGAGCTGGATGAACACAACAGGCCAAGCAGCAACAGAGGAGCAGGAAAGCTGAAGGGTCCACCCCCGAAATGTCAGCCTTCCTGCTCTTCTAATGCTGCTTGGCCTGCTGTGTTCATCCAGCTCTACACCTTGTTATCTCAGATTCTTCAGCATCGGCAGTTCCCACGATCCCAGGATGCCGTCAGCTATGATTTTAACCCAGCGATGGTGAAGTGACAACAATATATTTCCAACTCAGATTGGTGTGTGGTTTGGGGGGGTGCAGGGACAGATCTTGTAGGTGGTGTTTTTCCCATGAATCTGCTGCCTTCATCCTTCTAGATGGGATCGGTCATGTGTTCGGAAGGTGCGCTACCTGTGTTTACAATGACACTCTAAATGGAGCATTAAAGTTGAAATAACTTTTGATATTGTTACAGTGCCTCTTTTAAGGGGCTATACCTTTTCAATTTGATTTGATGGCTTTAATTCAAAAATTGTTTTCAGAAGTGTTTAATAAAAGAGTGTAATGAAACATCTGGACTGCAGAGAACTCATCCCAAGCATCCTGGTCAAAGCATTGATCAAGAGCTTATGAAGCATAGTGAGCCAGAAGGCATGGGTTCAAATCCCATCTGCTCCAGAGGTATGTTGTAACATGCCTGAGCAGGTTGATTTTAAAAATATCTGTATTTAAACTTCCAGGCACACTTCCAACTGGTGTTGGCAACCTTTGTGATGTTAGCAGACCGCTTTGCATCCCTAGTCACATATATTGAGAAGCAGTTTGAAGAGGGGCAGACTGTCAAATCTAACTTGCTTCCAAACGTAGGTCTGTACCATTCAGGTCACTAAAAAAACAATGATCCGGGAAGTTCTTTTCTCGCAACTCACCCTTTCCATTCCCTCCTTCTTACTTCTGTCAGCGTTCCACCGAAACACTTGTCGTGTGAAATGCTGAAATGGATGATGTAATTGCTTTATAAAAAGATTTCTGCAAATGCGGAAGCAAAGAGCTTCCAGAGTGATAACTCCGTCACAAACTGCGCGTGACGTCCATTCTCAGAAAAATGTCACGCCCGACTGAAATGAGGCAGCTAAATTCTGATTCCCCTTGGTCCAAATTCTTGCCGGCCTTCTGCATTGTAGCGGAGTTATAAATACGAAAGCTGCACCAGGCGTTAGCCTGAAGCCTGCCAAATGAACGTTGAGGTCGAAGTGAGGTTCCTGCACAGTCGCACAGTACAGCAGATGGCACTTCAGATAGCACCGTGGTTCAGACTGCAGACAGCATTGCAGCTGCCACCCTCGCCACCAAATCCAACCACCCCCCCTGCTGTCCTTCCTCCCCTTCCCTTGAATCATCTCCTGAGTGATATTGGTTAGACCCTATATATACATTCAAGGTTATGGAAGAAAATTATGTACTGTCTCAGACTGAGTCACAACTGGCACATGGCTTATTTTTAACACTGCAAATGTCAGGCTTTATTTGCAACTGAGAGCAGAGATCCCACTATAACACGGTAGCATTTCAGCAATGAGCATGGTGATCCATTTCATTACTCAGGAAAAGGGGCTGCCCACATTGGGGAATCTGGAGGTGGCCTAATTTCTGGGGCTTAGCAAAGTATCTATAATAGGCCAGAGCATTGCCCCCTCAGCTAGCACAGAGATATATTCACAAGGATCGCAGTTTGAAGGCCCATGATAGATGAATAGGACTAATGCAATAGTTGCCCCAGTCAAATATTCCGCCACCAGCAAAAGTCAGCCACTTGGGTGAGGGCTGAAAGGGCTGTGGGAAACAAAGACAAAATAGGCACTGTTAGAAAAACTTAGCAGGTCTGGCAGCATCAGTGCAGAGAAAGCAGCATTAACATTTCAGGTCAAGTGACTCTGCTTTAGAATGGGTCTGTTGTTGTCACAGGACAGTGCATGATTTCCAGTGCCAACTTCAGAAATTAAACAGGAGGGAATCTCACCATCTGTAGTCAGTTTTGTAAATTAAACATCACAACAAGGAATAGATCATTTCACCCATTCCAATATAAGATACTGGCCCATCTGTTATCTGAAGACACATTTGCTCATTCCTCCCAATCCCTTAATAACATTTGCTTTACGAAAATATATTAACCTCTAAATCAAAATTTACAACTTGCATCAATTGCCATTTGTGGAAAGGGATTTGCGTACTGGTGAAGTCACTAGACTATTAACTCTGAATTTCAGCTTCATGTTCTGTGGGGAAAAAAACACAATGAACTACAGATGCTGGAAATCACAAACAAAGACAGAGAATTCTGGAGAAACTCAGCGGGTCAGGCAGCAACTATGGAGAGAAAACAGAATTAATGTTTCAGATCCAGTGACCCTTCTTCAGAACTTCATGTTCTATGGTATTCAAATCCTATCATGACAGATGATGAAAATTGAATTCAGTAGAAGTCTAGAAACAAAAGCTAGTCCACAGACCACAGTCAATTGTTTGAAAAACCCATCTGGTTCATAATATGTTCTTTAGAGCAGGAAATCTGAAGGGACCTTTTTATTTGGCCTGGCCTACATATGACTTCAGACCCACAACAATGTGGTTGATTCTTAAGTGTTCTTTGGGCAATTAGGGATGAACATTGAACACTGTCCTAGCCAATGATTTCCACAATTTATGAATGAATTAAAGTTGAGTTCCAAACTACTCCCATCCTTTGTGTAAGGAATTGTTTCCTACCTGGCTCAAATTTTAATGTTAGTCTCCCCCAGTTCTAGGCTCCAGGCAATTAGGATATCCTACTCTAAGATATCTTGGAAACTTTAATGCAATCAGTATACTCCCTAACCACTCAACCTCCAACAATTGTGTGCAATCTCTCCTTGTAATTTAACCTTTTCAGTCCAAGTATCATTCTGTTTAATCTACAACAAAATCCCTCCAAGCCAACGTATTATTTTGTTGCAAAAACATACTTTATTCATAAAAAAATCTTCATATACATACAGAGTTACTGAAGCATTTCTGTACAGTTTCTGCATGTGAATGAGAATCAAACATTGGAACCTAGCAGTTAAAAAAATACCCAAGACATTTCTTACTTATACGGGGCTATATTTAACATATTTGAGGGAGGGTCTAGTAACTGAACGGACCCCAATTGTACTTTGACAGGAAGATCTAAATATATTTCCTCTGAACATGAGTTGGTCACAGTAACTCAAAGTATGGTTTCACCAGGGCTATGAAGCTCAAGCAGCTTTTGATCAAGCCCTCTGGCAGTATTGTCTTCTCCTGTTCCTAGTCTTTATCTGGGGTGCCTGTTTAAGGGTAAACGTTAAAAAACTTGATCACATCATTGAGGGCGGAGGCTGAGTAGAGAGACTGAGACAGGCTTGTGTGACGCACTATGTACACTCGCCCACCCAGTGTGATTCATTAAATCTAGTCAATGCCCCAGCTCAGCTCCTGGTGACCTCATCGTTATGTAAAGAAACATGTAAAGCATTTTGAACACTTTTTTTTGAAAGAAGCTTTAACAGCAGAATGTTAGGCTGACGTTAGCAGTCATCCTCGCAATGTCTTTAGTTGGCAACAGTGTGTTGATTTTCACCTTCAGTGAGGGGCCAATGGGTTCAAGCCCCACTCTAGACACTCAAACACAAAGATCAACTGTGACACTTCAGTGAAGTTCTGGAGGAAACGTTGCATCAACTCTCTCTCTATCCTTATAATTGTAACCCCATAATTTGAAATCTTCAAGGACTGTCTCTAGATTATTTCCATTTCAGAGGCCTTTCATTATCAGGATTACCATCTCAGTAGATCATGTCTGGTTCAGTTGCTGCTAACCTCATAAAAATGTTGGTGAGCTAGAGCGCAGATGTTCGTCTGTGATTCTGACACAAAGCAAAGCAGAAACAGGAGGTGGGATGTAGAAGATTCCCTGGGCTCATTTTGCAAAGGAGGCGAAGGTTTAAACCTGGGATCCTGCGATTCCTCAGCCCCATCATGGATAACCAACAAAAACTGGTTATTGTCACAAAGTTGTTTGTCAGATCTTGCTATGCACAAATGCACCTCCCACCCTCCCAAATTCTGGCTGTGAACCTCTTCACGGCTTTGAGGGAGATGTTAAAGAGGCTATAAAAATACAGGCTCTGCTGAATCATAAGGGACAGGTGATAAGATATCCACATCTTCGGCCCAACATGCAAGTGCTGGGTGAGATGAGTGAAAAGCCAAAGAGAAGGAAAAGTTGTTTTATTTTAGCACCAGCAGCAAAACAGCATCACATCACGAAGGACAACAACCTGGTCCAATGTTCCAAAGTATCCCATGAAACAGGAGCCACTAATTGCCTCTTGAACTGAAAGAAGTTGAATGTCATTTGAGTACTTCTCGCTTACCTGCTCCACCTTACCACATGAAAGGACAATTGCTCATTTTGCATGTGAGAGTGAGTGGCAGAGTGGGAGGTAGTGCTGGGCACACACAGATCATTCTCTAAATCTGCAACCTCAGTTCCTATCTCCGGCTCTGACTCATCAACTGAGCCACACTCATGTTGTCAAAATAAACAACAGGAAGTATGCATCCATCTTGCACTCATTGCTCACATACCAGGAGGGTTTAATTACACTGTCTTTCCCTTGTCCTGCCACTAGATACAGTCTGATGCTTTATCGCTCCAGATCAGCCTGCAGTTCCATCCCTTTGGTCTAGTAAGTAGGATAGATGGGCCAAACAGCCATTGGTTTAGGAAAACAAAACATGCTGGAGGTCACAGTGGGTCAGACCTTGCCCAGAGAGGGAAAACAAACTAACATTTGCAGTTTAACTGGATAGCTAGAAGCTGAAACCTGCAAAGTCTAAAATTAAGAGTCACCCCAAGAGAAGGGGTCCACCATTTGGACTGGAATGAGAAGTTTTTTTTATTCAGAGGTCTCATAGTGTCATAGAAGTATACAGTATGGAAACAGATCCTTCGGAACTTGGCCATGCCGACCAACCTTCCCAAACTGAACCTCGCAGCTCGGATGAAAAGTCATCTAGACTTGAAACATGCGCTTGCTTTCTCTACATGGATGCAGCTTGACCTGCCGAGTTCTCTAGCATTTTTAGTTTTCTGCTCAGATTCCAGCATCTTCAGTAATTTGCTCCTACAGCCATTGGCTTCTTCTGCTTCCCTAACATCCTGAGTTTTGTAGACATCAGTCTCCGGGGGTCAACCTTTTGTCTATTTCTTTGCACAATGTTTCTTGTCTGTTCCTTGGCCAGCATTAATTGCCCATTTATAATTGCCCTCCAGATTTCTGTTGACATTATGGTAACAGAAACATATCTACAGCTGATTGTTACTGAGTGATCGCTGCTGGGCAGCCTGATGTGTGAGTGGGGCGATCAAGAAATTGATCACTTCTCTGCCGTGACCACACAAAAGGGCCAATGGGGTCCGTTTCAACTGACTGCCAAGCCAATCTCCTCTACCTTCACTGAGCTCAACATCTCAGTAAAATCTGGCAAACAAGCTTGAATTGATAAATATAAGAAAAAAAGATAGCACTTTCATTTAAAAAGAGCAAGAACTGCAGATGCTGGAGTCAGAGACAACACAGCATGGAGCTGGAGGAACGCAGCAGGCCAGACAGCATCAGAGGAGCCAGACCTCCCCCTGACTGAGGACGAACGGTCAGTCCTCAGCAAGGGGCTCACCTTTGTCCCCCTCCACCCACACTTTAACGAACACCAGTCACGTTTGGACATCAAGCAGTTTTTCCGCCGCCTCCGCCTCCACGGTCCTCCTCTATCCATCTTCAATCTGCCCCCCGTTCTCTCCCTATTTATTTCAGAACCCTCTCCCATTTCTAATGGAGGGTCTAGGCCCAAAACGCCAGCTTTTGTGCTCCTAAGATGCTGCTTGGCCTGCTGTGTTCATCCAGTTCCACACTTTGTTATCAGCAAAAATGTTGAAATGTCCCAGCCAAAAATGTTAACTTTCCTGCTCCTCCGATGCTGCCTGGCCTGTTGTCTTCCCCCAGCTCCACACTGTGTAGGCACTTTCATTTAAGCATTTTGTGTCTTCAGGCATCCCAAATCACTTTACAGTCCAATTTATAGTCTTCAGCTGTGATCGCTGCTGTAAAACAGGAAAGCATAACAATTAATCACAGCAAGCTGCCACTTTACAGCAGAGCGATCATTACCAGATAATCTCTCCTCATGATGTTGATTGAAGGATAAAAATTGGCCAGGACACCAGAGAGAAATCATCTGCCTTTCTTATAGCACGGTGGTTAGCACTGCAGCCTCACAGCTCCAGGAGGCCCACATTCGATTCCAACCTCGGGCGACTGTCTATGCAGAGTTTGTACATTCTCCCCCTGTCTGCGTGGGTTTCCTCCGGGTGCTCCGGTTTCTTCCCACAGTCCAAAGATGTGCGGGCTTTGTGGATTGGCCATGCTAAATTTCCTGTAGTGTTCAGGGGTGTGACAGTTGGGTGGGTGGGGATGGGTCTGGATGGGATGCTCCAAGGGGCAGTGTAGGCTTGTTGGGCCGAAGGGCCTGTTTCCATACTGTAGGGAATCTAATCTAATCTAAAGATACCAGGCCACGGATCAGGGATCTGGGCCAAACACAGGTAAATGAGACTGGTTTGTTTTGGGAAATTTGGTCCACGTGGCCAAGTTGGACTGAAGAGTCTGTTTTCATGCAAAATACTTCCATGATTCTGAGAGGCCTCCGAATGAAGATAATTCTCCTCATTCCAGCCCAACTGGTGGACCCCTTCTCTTGGCGTGAGTCTTAATTCTAGACTGTGCAGCTTTTAGCCTCCAGCTATCCAATTAAGCCTCTAAGAATAGTTAACATTCACAAGAGATGAGTAATAAACGAGAGAGGTGGAAATAATTATTGAACTTTCCTAACAACTTTTTTTGTTGATCGTGGGGGATTATTTCAAAATATCAATTTCCTCAACAGATGTTACTTTTTTTTTCTGTATTTTTTCCTGCTGTTGCAGAAACAGTATACACAAGAGGGAATCAATTGGCAAATACGCAACCTGTTCTTTCCCTGACCCAATCTTTATTCCTGTTCACTCCAAGAGTTCTAAAACCAAGCAGAGGTATAACATTGTAGCACGCAGCAAGGACTACAATTATAATCGGCCTTTGACATGGAACTGGGAGGTGGGAGGAGCAGCAAACAAGTAAAAGGTGATGAATTTCTGGCTGACATTATGCTGTGCAGCCAGTTAAGGGCCATTTTATCCATTTCTAGTGGGTTGTTACCATGTGAGGGAGACCTTCCAATGATCTTGCTGACTTCACAGTGGATTTCCAGTCAAGGACTGGGGTTCTCCTATTCAAGGATTGCGTGGTCCATTGAGAGGTGGGGGCTGCGTTCCCATCAGGCGTGGCCACACTTACATTAGTGACAACAGCATTAATTGCACCTAAAGATCTCCATCCCTGATCAACAGGCCCCAACTGCCTGTCTCCAGCATTCCTCACTCACCCACTTCAAACCCTAAAGTGCCCATTCCTCCCTGATGCAGCCCCACCACTGACCACTGCTAAAGATGGCGCTGCTGAGTGCCATCTGCTCTTGAGTGGGTTGGGCTGGGAGTTTGCCACAATTAATTGGACCCACTGCCATTTAAATGGTCCTCTCCTTCAATACGAACAGTGAAATTTCTGCTACAGGTGAGAAAGCTCAGAAACAAAGACACGTGTCAGCACAGGAGGAGACCATTCAGCCCATCATGTCTGCGCCAACTCTCTGAGCATTTTAACCAATCTCTTGTATTTTCTCTGTAAGCCTGCACACTGTTTTCATTTAAATAATCATTCAAAGCCCTCTAGAATGTCTCAGTTGAACCTGCCATCCACTACATTTCCCTGACTATCCACTGAATGAAAAATGATTTTTCTCACTTCGCATTTGCTTCTCTTTTAGACTATGCCCCCGGTTCTCGTTCTGTCTGTGGATGGGATCTGTTTCTCCCAATTTACTCTTTCCAGACCTCTCATGGTTTTGCAAGCTTCTATTAAATCCACGCTGAGCCTTCTCCTCTCCCAAGCCATCACAACTCCCAGCACATTTCCTAAGCCCTCACTGTAACACCCAGCTGCCTAATAACTCCTAGAACTTGGGCTTATGTTCTAACAGCATAGAGATATCCACTGCTCTCAGACTTAGCTCATGGTTCCCTGTGTAGTTCAGTTGCCCTCCCTGCAATACAGGCAGTCTCCAAGTTGTGAATGGGTCTACTGCTGAGTTCAAACACAGCTCAGGCCCATACAAAGCAGCCTCCCATAAGTACAGGACATGTTTGAACTTGCAATATTTAAAATTGCACTGATATGGGATTGCATTCATAAGTATTAGGGCTCATAAATCAGGGACGCCCCCCCCCCCCCCCCCGTAACTCTGTTTACTCTTTGTTGCCTTCACTGTATTTACTGACTGTCTTAACTCTGCCTGCTTCCTTTGACCTCCTGCTCAGTGACCCCCACAACTCACCCCCAACAGTCCTGTGTTGGTTTTTTAAAAAATATTCATTCACAGAATGTGAACATCATTGCCTAGGTCAGCATTTATTGTCCATCGGGAACTAAGTATCAACTACATTGCTGTGAGTCTGGAGTCACATGTAGGCCAGACCAGGTAAGGATGGCAGTTTCCTTCCCCAAAGGACATTGGTGAACCAGATGGGTTTTTCTGACAATCAACAAGGGTTTCATGGTTATCGTTAGACTCTTAATTCCAGATTTTTATTGAATTCAGATTTCACCAACTGCCGTAGCAGGATTCGAGCCTGGGTCACTGGAGCATTACCAGGGTCTCTGAATTAATCATCCAGCAATAAACTCACTAGGCCATCGCCTCCCCTGTTGATAATTTTCCCTACCCTATTGCTAGGCAGAATTAAATGTTGCCCTTCAGCAACATTTGGAAGTGAGTGTAACTCAAACGTTACCAGCCATGTATTGCTGGCTAACTCAGTGTAAAACCAAACAGAAAGAACCAAAGGATTTCATCATGTGACAATGCGTTTTGGGCTTGTGTGTGTCCCTGAAATGAAAGTATGGGGAAAATAATATCCTCATTGCAGGAATCCCCAGCCCTCACCCATTGAGTGTAGCAGCATCAGTTGAAAATCATTTTTCACTCTCTGAGTTTCTATTCACTTCTCAGGTATTCACTGGTAATGAGGAAGTCACACACTGAGTGGTTCTGTTAAAAAGCTAGCTGCAATGAAAACACCATTAGACTTTCAGATCCCTCTGGGGAATTTTTGGACTATTTCTGTCAATTTATTTGCGTTTAAACACTGTCATTTCTATGATATCATGGAATGGACTATGAGGAACTAGCTGGTCACAGCTCCCTAAAGTAGGTAGTGCCCGGTATTTTGGGTAGGTACCTATCGAAGCAGGTATTGTAAGACATATTTTATCTCTGCCAACTCAGGCTGGACGTATTCCTGAAGGCGTCATCACATGATATCCCGCACTAGTGAAATAACATTTTTAACACCAGTTCCCCCCCTTTCCAACACTTCCAATAAGCAAAGTTCTCACAGAAATTAAATAAACACACGCATGCAATGCACAATTATTGTTAATGTCATCGTTAAAGTGTCCCTAGAAGTGGACCACAGATGAATCTTTATCCTTCAAGACTCCAGAGACATCCTGGAGCTTTTCCAACCCTAGACCATGCTGATTGTCGGCTATTTTTGCCCAGCATCAGGGCACTGGTTGGTTGAAAGGATCCAAGGACCCTCAGATGAGGTTGCACTTAAGTTTTACAGAGCACCCAGCGGACTGTCTCATGAATGTTCTTTGGACCCTGTCAGTATGGCCCTGATCTTTTCTTTGATTTGCAGGTACCAGATTGGCTCACTGGTTAGTGACATAGTCAGCGGTGTCAGCAGGAGTGGCCAAGGCAACCGCATTGTTATCTGCGCCGAGCAAGTTAAGAATGGGGTCGTGGATAGGGCTGTGGTCCAGGGTGGTGGAGGAGGTCCGTGCTTGGAGGTAAGCACGAGCAGGTTTTGTGTATTGACAATCCTCAATGCCCAGTAGGGTGGAGAAAAAGCATCAGTTGAGGGTGTGGATCCTGCATAGAATGATAAATGCACATTCCCACCCGAAATGTCAACTGTCCTGCTCCTCTGATGCTGCCTGATCTGCTGTGCTCCTCCAGCTCTACACTGTATTGACTCTGACTTCAGCATCTGCAGCTCTAGTTGTTAGCATTGCTGCCTGGTAGCGCCAGGGACCCAGGTTTGATTCATGCCTTGGTGATGGTCTGTGTGGAGTTCCTCCCTATACCTGCATAGGTTTCCTCTAGGTGCTCCAGTTTCCTCCCCCAGTCCAAACATGTGCAGGTTAGCTGGATTAGCCCAGCTAAATGCAGGATCACAGGGATAGGGTGGGATGTTCCTCAGGGAGTTGGTGCAGACTTGATGGGTCTAACGGACTCTACCTGAACTGTGAGGATTCCAAGATAAACTTCCATGGCAAAGTTGCAAGTTAAATTGTTGGATCTACTGAGAGCAGCTTATAATCCAATTTAGACCACCATCAAGATGAACCTCAAAATGAAGCAATCATGACCAAATAGGATTTGAATTTATTCTGCAAACCATTAGAAATTCTACATAGAATTTAAAATGTAGAATCAGGCCATTCAGCCCACCCACATTGATTAGCACTGCTGCCTGACAGCTCCAGGGACCTGGATTTGATTCCACCTTTGGGTGACTGTGTGGAGTTTGCACATTCTCCCTGTGTCTGTGTGGGTCTTCTCCCACAGTCCAAAGATGTGCAGGGTAGGTGGATTAGCCATAGGAAATGTAGGGATACAGAGATAGGATAGGGATTAGGCCTAAGTGAGATGTTTTTTGAAGGGTCCATGTGGACAAGATGGGCTGAATGGCCTGGCTCCACACTGATTTAATCCATGTTCATGTTTCTGGTCCTCATGAGCATTCTCCCACCGATCTTCCACTCATCTATTGAAACTTCCTTCTTATCATCATATTTATCTGGCTCTCCCTTTAAATGTATCAGTGCACACTCTCACCACTCTGTGTTTAGAAAGCTTTCTCTTGAATTTCTCATTAATTTATTAGTGGCTGTCTCATATTTATTGATACCATAATAATGATATAGTTCTTAGTGCTAACGGGATGAAAAGAGATGGGGGCAAAAGCAGAAACAGAATACTGAGTTGGATGATCTTCTGTGATCATATTAAATGGTGGAGCAGGCCCAAAGGATCAAATGGCTCACCCCGTTCCTATTTCTATGCTTCTACATTTTGCCCCTAGTTTCGGTCTCCCTGAAGGAAGCTAAGGAGGTTTTGAGGTGACTTACAATCATCCTAGATCATGAATGGGACTGACAAAGTTGCTCCATAGTAGAACATAAGTTTAAAAAATTAGGAGCAAAACTATTAAGGAAATCAGATGGTAACAACTGTTTGTCAGGACATTGCAATGGGAGCTTGCTATGCTCAAGTTGGCTGCTGTGTTTATGATTTTAAAACAAATGACCACACTTCAAAATGTATCTCATTCGCTGTGCAGACGTTTGGAGGCTGTGAAAGGAGCTATATAAATGCAATTCCCTTCTTCCTTCCTTTGCATCTGAACCAGATGTAATCTGTTAGACTGGGCTGAAAATGCCTGAAGCCACATTGCAGCTGAACTGCACGCGCTCAGTGTGTGTGAGCAGATGGTGATTGATCTGCTGCACATTGTAGAATTTTCTTTGTAGCTTGTTTTCGGGAGCAGCGAGTAACCCTGTGACTATTCACTGAATAGGAATTTCTGGATATGGGGAATTGTTTGTTCACCGGTCTGAATGTCTTGCTGTGCTCATTTGTTTTGCTTTCTGTTTGACAAACACTTTTGCAACTGTGGCTATTTGTGTGTTGCTCAGCACATCCAATCTATTCTTACCATCAGCCATGGGCTGGTATTCTTTGGCAGGAGGAGATCAGGAACCTCGCTAATCCAAGTTGGCGTTGTACCAGCTGCAGGATTGTGCAAACTGGAATATTGGAATGTCTTTACTAAATATGATTTTTTTTTAAAAAATTTGTTTATCGATATGAGTTGCAATGATGCTGCAATTTCCAAAGGTCAGCTAGCTCAACGTGGTGCAATGATATCCTAGAATAGTGGTTATGGTACTGGACTAGTCATCCCAAGATCTGATCCCCAAGGATCATGAGTTCACAGCCCACTCTGGCTACTGTGGAGTTTAAATTCAGTGAATAGAATAAACCATGAATTTAAAAAAGTAAGTAATGCCATCCATGAATCTACCAGGTAGTTGTAAAATCCCACCTGGCTTATTAACATTGGCTTTTACTTGTCTATATTCAACTTGGGTGCTTTCCTGGTGGCGGAGAAAATAATATCTAAAAGAATTTAAAAAACTCTATTCACTTTCTGTCTCACGATAGAGAAAAAGAAAAAAGTGGACTTATGAAACAAAAAATTGACATTGTCCGGGCCCTCTTGTGGCACAGTGGCAGTGTCCATAACCATTGGACTAGGATGTGTAGTTGCCGGTGTTGGACTAGGGTGGCCAAAATCAGAAGTCGTACAACACCAGGTTATAGTCCAACAGGTTTAGTTGAAATCACAAACTTTTGGAGTGCCACTTGACGAAGGGGCTGCACTCTGAAAGCTTGTGATTTCAAATAAACCTGTTGGACTGTAACCTGGTGTCGTGTGATTTCTGACTTTGAACTGGAGGCCTGGGTTCAAGTTGCTACCTGCTGCAGGGGTGTGTTATAACATTCCTGAACAAGTTGATTGGAAAATTAGGTTAAAATAAAAAGCAAATTAAGATTGCTTAGGGCCCTCTTGTATCACAGTGGTAATGTCCCTAATCCTTGTACCAGGAGGCCCGGGGTCAAGTCCCACATACTCTAGAGGTGTGTCATAACATCTCTAAAACGTTGATTAGAAAAGTAGGTTATAAAAATTACCTCATTGTGAATGGAGGTGAACAATTGAACAACTAATGAGAGATTTGATTGAAAAGTTAAAGTCAGAGAAATTCGGGAGTGAAGTTAGAAAAGTTTACTTCACATGAAGAGTGATAGAAGCTGGGAACTTGTCCACAAATGGTAATTGATGCGAGAGAGAATGTTCATTGAACGATTGGCACATGTGAAGTAAAAAGACCCCATGACACAATTTGAAGAGTAAAAGGAGTCTCTGATGTTCTGACTGATGATTATCCCTCAATAACCTCACTGAAACGGATTATCTGGTTATACTTGCTCTTGACATCTGTTGGATCTTGCTGTGTGCAAATTGCATGTTTATATATTTCTTATTATTTATTCAGGGGATGTGGGTGTAGAGGGTTAGGCAGCATTTATTGCCCATCCCTAATTGCCCAGAGGGCAGTTAAGAGTCGACCACATTGTTGTGGGTCTGGACTCACATATAGGCCAGACCAGGTAAGGGCGACAGCTTCATTCCCCTAAGGACATTAGTGAACAAGGTGGGTCTTTCCAACAATCAACAATGGATTCACAATCAACCGTAGAACTCTTAATTCCAGATTTTTATTGAATTCAAATACACCTGGGATTTGAACCCAGGTCCCAGCACATTACCTAGGTCCAACGATAATATCGCACCCCAGCCCCCCAATCCTTCCACACTTTGAAACTTAATGATTTCTTTAAACTTTGTAACAACATCCAGTATTTTTATACTGCCTTTAATGAAACAAAACATCCCAAGGTGCTGCACAGGAGCATTTTAAAGCAAAACATGACACTGAGTCCCATATGGAGATGCTATGTCAGATGACCATAGGTTGCCGGGTCAAACAAGCTCTTTTAGGACTATCTTAAAAGGAGGAGAGGGTAGATGAGAGACAGAGAGTTTCAGGGAGGTTCTGAAGCTGGAAGCATTAACAACTGAAGATATAACCACCAATAGTGCAGCAATTAAACCTGAAAATATACAAAAGACTAGAATTAGAAGTGTGCATACATCCAGGAGGGATTTAAAGGATATAACAGAGGCACTGAAGAATGTACCCATTCTAAAAGGGACTAAAACACAACCAATAAACTCCTGTCCGTCTTCCCTGGACTGACCTATCCCCTCCCTACCTCCCCACCTACACCCTCTCCACCTATCTTCTTTACTCTCCATCTTCGGTCCGCCTCCCCCTCTCTCCCTATTTATTCCAGTTCCCTCCCCCCATCCCCCTCTCTGATGAAGGGTCTAGGCCCGAAACGTCAGCTTTTGTGCTCCTGGGATGCTGCTTGGCCTGCTGTGTTCATCCAGCCTCACATTTTATTATCTTATCAATAAACTCCTGCCTTGCCAGGACTTGGAATGAATTTATAAATTAACTCGTTGCCAATACCATTCTTGTCATTGAAGGAAGAATTCGGCACTGTGGGAAAACATTAATTTGTGTCAATGCTGAGAAGAATCAAAGTGTAACCTGTTCAACCTGTAACTGAACTTGTATTTCAACCACAATAGGGTTCAGCTGGAGACATGAAGGAACAATTGTCAGATGTGACTGGAAACAGGTAGTGGTAAAATCAACAAAAGCAAAGCAAAATACTTCCCATAACCAACAGCACCTCCCTAATCCCACACTCGCTGGTACTGAGAACTCCAATCTCCCTAATCCCACACTCGCTGGTACTGCGAACTCCAATCTCCATTTTCCCTGTCATGGCACTAGATGATTTATATAACTTTTTCCTATACTTTGTCCAGCTTGAGTATCCTAAATCCTATTCTTGGTATCCAATTGGAAAATGATTCATCCATTCAGCATGTTGCAAATAAAAGTATACGCTCAGTTCGGGAATAAAATGCTTATGCATTAAATTTGCTTGACATCCCGCGGTCCAACAAATTTTCTGACCCAGCAAATAACCACTTCCAAGGAACAGCACTCATGGTGTTTCATGTAACACTGCAATCTTCAGAACTTTAGTAACTCTTCATAGACTGAAAGAAGCAGCAATAACTCTGTCTGGAATAAACGATTACGGGACGAGGACAAATGTATAGAGAAATTCAAAGCAATTAGCAATGTCTGGGAAAAGGAAACATAGAAACATAAAAGATATCAGCAGGAGGAGGCTATTTGGCCCTTCGAGCCTGCTCCACCATTCTTCACGATCATGATTGATCGTCCAATTCAATAGCCTCAACTCAACTCAAAGAGCTGAAGCAACACAAACAACACTGTTTTAACAACTGCTAAATATTGGTGGCCTCATGCCACATGGACAACTGATTGTCTTGCATAAAAATTTAGGGATCTAATTACAGGAATGCTGTGTCTTCAAACAGACAGTAAATGTCCAACTGTAACAAGAACAAGGAAGCTACTTCCGTTAAGATTGCAAGCTGCAGGCTTGCAATATTTTGGGTGAAAGATTCTCAACTATCACTAATAATACTCCACCACAAACTTGAAGGATGGAAAACTTCACAAGAATTCAATTCCAGGAATCCTTAGGAGCAGAAGTCCAGAGAACACCACTGTACAAAGATCAAATCCTGGACACATCTAGAGACATTACTCAATAGTGAAGTTGTGAGGCTTTACTTGCTTACTTAATAAGTAACCAAATTAAAGGTAGATAGTGGCAATTTTCCCTGTCATGGCACTAGATGATTTATATAACTTTTTCCTATACTTTGTCCAGCTTGAGTATCCTAAATCCTATTTTTGGTATCCAATTGGAAAATAATTCATCCATTCAGCATGTTGCAAATAAAAGTATACGCTCAGTTCGGGAATAAAATGCTTATGCATTAAATTTGCTTGACATCCCGCGGTCCAACAAATTTTCTGACCCAGCAAATAACCACTTCCAAGGAACAGCAACTCATATTCCGCTTGGGAACCCTGCAGCCCAATGGTATCAATGTGGACTTCACAAGCTTCAAAATCTCCCCCTCCCCTGCTGCATCCCAAAACCAGCCTAGCTCGTCCCCTCCCCCCACTGCATCACAAAACCAGTCCAGCTCATCCCCGCCTCCCTAACCTGTTCTTCCTCTCACCCATCCCCTCCTCCCGCCTCAAGCTGCACCTCCATTTCCCACCTACCAACGTCATCCCGCCTCCTTGACCTGTCCGTCCTCCCTGGACTGACCTATCCCCTCCCTACCTCCCACCTATACTCTCCTCTCCACCTATCTTCTTTTCTCTCCATCTTCAGACCGCAACCCCCCTCCCCCCCCTCCCATTTATTCCAGTTCCCTCTCCCCATCCCCCTCTCTGATGAAGGGTCTAGGCCCGAAATGTCAGCTTTTGTGCTCCTGAGATGCTGCTTGGCCTGCTGTGTTCATCCAGCTTCACACTTTGTTATCTTGGGTTCTGCAGTTCCCATTATCTCTGGATTCATAGTCTAGTTTTAATACCACTAGACCAGAACCTCCCTTATTGTTAACTGACATTGGCTCCCAGTCACTCACATCTCAAATTTAAAATTCTCATAAACCCTCCTTACCTGGAACCTATTCTATCACTCCAGCTCTCTGAAAGTTTCCCACTTCTGACTAATTCCTGGCATGGCAGTTCTGACTCATGAAGAGAAGTTGCATCAATTGGGACTATATTCACTGGAGTTTAGAACATTGAAGTGAGGGGAGGGAGGGAAAGTTCTTATAAAAATCTATAACATTCTAGACAGGGTTAACACAGGACAAATGTTCCTGATGACTGAGGAGTCCAGAACCAGGGGTCACAGTTTAAGGATATGGTGTTGGCCATTTTGGAGTCAGAGGAAATTTTAAAATGACAGTGGATATGGGTAAGTTAAGTGAATGGGCCAAAATTTGGCAAATGATGTTTAAAATGGCTGAGTGTGAGGTTATCCGTTTTGGTTGGAGGAATAGAAAGGCAACTTATTGTCTACACGTAGAGAAAATACAGAGTGCTACAGTGCAGAGGGGCCTGGGTATCCTTATGCATAAATTGCAGAAAACCAGTCCACTGCTGCCACAGGTAATAAGGAAAGCAAAAGGAATTTTAGCATTTATGGCTGAAGGAATTGAATATAAAAGCAGGGAAGTATTGCTTCAACTGAATGAAGCATTAGTGAGGCTGCAGTTGGAGTATTGTGTGCAATTACGGGCCCATTTACTTGAGGAGGAATGTAGTTACATTGGAGGCAGCTCAGAGGAGATTCACTAGATTGAGTCTGGTGATGACAGGTTCGTCTTATGAAGAGAGATTAAGCAGTTTAGGCCAACGCTTTCCCTCGAGTTTAGAAGAATGAGAGGAGATCTAATTGAGGTATATAAGATGCTCGAGGAGATTGACAAGTAGATACAGAAACAATGTTTCCTCATTTGGGGAAATCCAGAATAAAATGCCAAAAGTTTTAGAATAAGTGGCAGTAGATTTAAAACAGCAATGAGGCGAAATTACTTCCCTCAAAGTGTCATGAATCTGTGAAATTCACAACCCCAGAGTGCAGTAGATGCTGGGACATTGCATCAACTGAAGGAGGAGATCGACAGACAGATTTTTACTTCATAGCAGCTTGAAAGGCTATGGACAACAGGTGCAGGAAAGTGGAATTGAGGCCGAGATGATATCAGCCACGATCATTTCAAATGGTGGATCAGGTTCGAGAGGCTCCTAGGTTTTATGAGGAGAAATGTCTTCACCCGGAGAGTGGTGAGCCTATGGAATTCTCTGCGACAGAAAATGGTTGAGACCAAAACCGAATGTTTTCAAGAAGGAATTAGACGTATGTCTTAGGGCTGAAGGGATCAAAGACTGTAGGGCAATAGCAAGGTACAGAATACTGAGTACAGTGATTAGCCATATTGAAATACTACAGAAGCTGGAACTCTGAAATAAAAACAGAGAATGTTAGAAATTCTCAGGCCGGACAGTGTAGAGTCACAGACTTAGCACTTCAGTCTAATGACCTTTCAGCATAACCAGCATTTCCCGTAGCTGTAACACTTGCTTCTACTGATGTATTTTGCTGATGTTTGTAACACATAGCTGCAAGCGTAGAGAAGGACAAAAGGTTTTAAAGCACACTCTGCCTGGGAGTTCAACAGCCAGAGGTTAAACTGCCTCTGAAACTTTGCCAAGCAATCAGCCTCATTTCATCTGATTCTCTATTTTAGTTGGCCAAGCCAACTTTCATGCCCCGTTGAACACTTGTGAAGACTATAGAGGCCATGAAAGGGATCTGTATATCACTAGTCATGACCCTTCGTCATAAGGTGGTTAAAAAAAATTGAAATTCTTTCCATTACTAGCTGAGGCATAAAAGAGCAGGGAGGTCATGCTGGTGTTGTACAAAACACAAGTTAGACCACAGTTTAAATACTTCTTGCAGCTCTGGTCACCTCATCACACAGAAGACACAATTGCACGAGAGAGGATGCAGACACCATCAAGCGACACTAGTAAATTACTCACTGACATTCAGTTTGGGTTGTCCCAGGGCCACTTCAACTTGTTAAAGCCTTGGATTGGACACAGACAAAAGAGCTGAGAAACAGGTGAGTTGACAGTAACACAGGGACAGGTTCATATGTGGAATGAACCGCCAGAGGAAGTGGTGGATGTGGGTACAGTTACAGCATTTAAAAAACATTTGGATAAGTACATGAACAGAAAAGGGTTGGAGGGATATGGACCAAATACAGGCAAGTGGGACCAGCTTAGTTTGGAAACATGGTCGGTGTGGACTAGTTGAACCAAAGGGTCTGTTTGCATGCTGTGTGACTCTATGACTCTATTTCCACTGGGCAAACTGAGGGAACCTAACTTTTCTAATTGAGCTGAGGAATTTCCATGTAATATAGCATACAAAATTGCTGTAAAATATCCGTTCAATACTTGCTTAGTTAACAGGCCAGGTCAAGGTCAGTAAACTGGTCAGGTCAAGTTGGTATAACGGACTGCCAAACCAGGAGAATCAGCTGACTTGCTGCTGCCGCCTGAAAAGTGAGCTCGCAGTTGACCGCGTCTCCCGTATTTCCCGCAATGCATCCCTCGCACCCCGCCCCCGCCACAACCGCCCCAAGAGGATCCCCCTCGTTCTCACACACCACCCCACCAACCTCCGGATACAACGCATCATCCTCCGACACTTCTGCCATCTACAATCTGACCCCACCACCCAAGACATTTTTCCATCCCCACCCTTGTCTGCTTTCCGGAGAGACCACTCTCTCCGTGACTCCCTTGTTCACTCCACACTGCCCTCCAACCCCACCACATCCAGCACCTTCCCCTGTAACCGCAGGAAGTGCTTCACTTTCCCCCACACCTCCTCCCTCACCCCCATCCCAGGCCCCAAGATGACTTACCACATTAAGCAGAGGTTCACCTGCACATCTGCCAATGTGGTATACTGTATCCATTGTACCTGGTGTGGCTTCCTCTACATTGGGGAAACCAAGCGGACGCTTGGGGACCGCTTTGCAGAACACCTCCGTTCGGTTCATAATAAACAACTGCACCTCCCAGTCACGAACCATTTTAACTCCCCCTCCCATTCTTCAGACGACATGTGCATCATGGGCCTCCTGCAGTGCCACAAGGATGCCACCCGAAGGTTGCAGGAACAGCAACTCATATTCCGCTTGGGAACCCTGCAGCCCAATGGTATCAATGTGGACTTCACCAGCTTCAAAATCTCCCCTTCCCCCACCGCATCCCAAAACCAACCCAGTTCGTCCCCTCCCCCCACTGCATCACACAACCAGCCCAGCTCATCCCCTTCCCCCACTGCATCCCAAAACCAGCCCAGCCTGTCTCTGCCTCCCTAACCTGTTCTTCCTCTCACCCATCCCTCCTCCCACCTCAAGCCACACCTCCATTTCCTACCTACTAACCTCATCCCACCTCCTTGACCTGTCCGTCTTCCCTGGACTGACCTATCCTCTCCCTACCTCCCCACCTATACTCTCCTCTCCACCTATCTTCTTTACTCTCCATCTTCGGTCCGCCTCCCCCTCTCTCCCTATTTATTCCAGTTCCCTCTCCCCATCCCCCTTTTCTGATGAAGGGTCTCAGCCCGAAACGTCAGCTTTTGTGCTCCTGAGATGCTGCTTGGCCTGCTGTGTTCATCCAGTCTCACATTTTATTGTCTTGGATTCTCCAGCATCTGCAGTTCCCATTATCTCTCGCAGTTTTAGTGTTAACTTTGTTGCATCATCCTTTCTACAGGTTGCAGAATATGCAGGTATGGTTGTTTGTATCAGCCTATTTTGCGACAAGAAACTGGCCAGGAAGGAGTGTGAATAAATTGGATGTGTTCTCTCAAATCAGACATTGTTGTTCAAAAATAGGGATAACAAGGTGTATAGCTGGATGAACACAGCAGACCAAGCAACATCAAATTTCCTCTTTCATTTTATACCAAAGAAAGGAATTTCTGGTGTAAGTGAATGGAAGCGACAGGAGATTGAAGCAGCAAAGACTGATCTCTAAGACACTGAAGGAATAGTGGGACAAGAATCTGGAGGTCAGTGAAGAACTGTTTGCATGTTGTGATTATATTTCTTCTGTAAACATGAATGTAATTCCTTCACTGTCATTGGGTCAAAATCCTGGAATACCGTTGGCAGCTCACCACCACTTTTTCGAGGGCACTGATTTGAACCAGTCGTTGTGACTTTTACAAAATAAGAACCGAAAGAGCTGCAGATGCTGTAAATCAGAAACAAAAACAGAAATTGCTGGAAAAGCTCAATCGGTCTAGCAACACCTGTGGAGAGAAAACGAAGTTAACTTTTTGGGCCAAGTAACCCCTCCTTAGAACTCAGTTGAAACGTTCACTGTCATTTCAACTGAGTTCTGAGGAAGGGTTACTTGATCCAAAATGTTTACTCCATTTTCTCTCCACAGATGCTGTCAGACTTGCTGAGCTTTTCCAGCAATTTCTGTGCTTATTGAGACTTTTATGGTGGACGTATATCTGAACCAGAAGCCAATATAACTCAGTGAACGCGTAGTGTAATTGGGGCTTGAGGTATGGATGGCAGAGAGGGTCCAAAAGGTTTGAAGGGATATGAGTCAGGAGCAGGCAGATGGGACTAGTTTAGTTTGGGATTATGTTCAGTATGGACTGGCTGGAACGAGGGGTCTGTTACCATGCTGTCTGGCTCTGTGACTCTAGGGTCACCACATCAGTTGAGAGAAGTCTCTCCTGCAGCTGAACTCTGTGGCATGTTTGGCATCGCACCACATATTGCTGTCAGCTGGAACTTGGTCAATGCTAAATCTCTGGAAACCACATGGGGAGATGTTCCCTCTTGGATAACATGTGAATCAAACGTGGTGTGACATTATTTCACTCTGTGTAAGAAATGGCCCTTCCATTTGGAAAGCCACACAGACAGGCTATGTAACAATGTTCCTGTCCTGGGTTACACAATGAGTTACTTTCAGTCCTCGCCAGGATCATATTACCCACACGTCTTGCTGTCCCACTTGCGGCACTCATGGACCCCACAGAAATGGATCCAGTTAATGTGAAGCAGATCCTCATTTTCCACCCCAACCCCCTTCCATTCCCTCTCCTCCTGCTCCTCCCCACTCCCCAACACCCACCCCCCCCCCCCCACCTTTCTCCTAACTCTTCACGACTTCCTTTGTTTCTTTGATGTTGATGGTTCGCTGGGAAATTCGCTGCTTTCATAGTAAAGCGAGCTCCTAGCTTTTTCCTCATGGCCAGCGGCCAAGATCACAGAGGCTAAAAAAACACCTGCAGCATTTGCGTAAGACTGGGTTACGACACACTCTATTCCGTTCAAGTGAATGAACATCAAGCATTTGCAGAAACTCTGGCCTTGGCCTGCAATTTTCCCGTGAGGGGATTTTTTTTTAAATGTAATTAAGGAAAGAGTAAATTTACACGAAATGATCTTTTTTTCCCTTTTCTTTTGGTTGAACTGGTTCCTCTGAAATCTCTCTTCCCCCACCCTTCCCTTATGTGTGTTTTTTCTCTCTCCCTGTTTCTCAGCCACCGCCACATCTTTTACAGTCAATTGTTAGTTCATGAACGTTTGTCAGATCTTACTCATCTGTCAGGAATACAGATCAAAAGAACGAGAAAGGACTATGCTCTCAGCGTTTTCAGGAAAATGCATTGTGGAATTGCTTATTTTTTGGAAGGAGGCGAGTCACAGAACCCACATTTCAATTGTGGTGGTCACATTATGTGAACAAACACAACTGGGCATAGCGAGTATTGATTGACGTCAATTCAGGGGACGCTGCTTAAACACTGGGATTAACAGGGACTGGAATAGTGAGGTAGTTGTTTTTGACCAGCACAGATTTGACAGGCCAAAAGGCCTTGTCCTTTGTTTTAGACCTACATGACTGGAAGTGCAATCCATCAAGATTCCTGTCTGATTCTGAAGGGTGATGATGGCTCTGTTCCAAATCAGAGGAAAGAGGTCTTTTAAATAACAAGGGTCTCATACCTACAAACTAAGAAAGAGTTTGCATTTATCGATAGATTCCAAATCCAGCTGCACACGAATGTTAAGGCATACCTCTGGGCCTGGTGGGATTTAACTCTGGGCCAAAGGTAGGGACACTCAGAGGTGTTACAACACACTTCTGGAACAGACATGGCCTGAATCCAGGCCAGCTGTGCCAGAGTTAGCAGCACTGCCGCCATGCCAGGGGAACTCCCAGGCTTTACATTTGTACAGTCTACCTCAGGACGCCCAAAGCTGTTTGCGACTGGGGAAATGTTTTCCAAATACAGTCAACGTGCTAATTTGTGCGCGGCGAGTTCCCACAAATAGAAGAGGTATTTTCCAAACAGTTTTTTTTTTGTTTTAGTGACTGAGACATAAATATTGGTCAGGATACCTGGAGTCAACTCCCCTTTGTGAAAATAGTGCTGTTTCACATGCGCCAGAGATAGCAAGCAAGAGCTTTGATTAACAGCTCACTTGACAGGGACCATTAACACCACTGAGGGTGGCTCAGTGGTCAGCACTTCTGCCTCACAGCGCCAATTCAATCCCACCCTCAGGTAACTGTGTGTGCGGAGTTTGCACATTCTCCCCATGTCTGCATGGGTTTCCCCGGGTGCTCCGGCTTCCTCCCACAGTCCAAAGATGTGCTGGTTGGGGTGGATTGGCCATGCCAAATTGCCTAAGGTGTTCAGGGATGTGTAGATTAGGTGGGTAATAGGGGGATGGGTCTGGGTGGGATGCTCTAAGGGTTGGTGTGGACTTGTTGGGCCGAAGGGCCTGTTTCCACACTGAAGGGATTCTATGATCAAATGGCCACTGAGTTGGTCTGAATGTTGAGTTCATCAGCCATGATCTTGTTGAATGATGGATCTGATTCAAAGAGATGAATAGCATTCTCCTGCTCCTAATTCAGTGGATTTCTGTAAAATGTGATCCATAAGGGCCATGCCTGGATGAGAATTTTCAAATATTATTTTTACCAAAGGCAAAACTAACTTGCCAACAGTCTATTAAAAGAGGAAGTATCACCTCGTTCTCTAGACTAAAGCATAAAACTTGCTAAGTACTGGTTAGGTTGAACTTCTGGGATTTTCCAGTTCAGCCCTGATGAAATATTCATAAAGAATCTCTCAGTCTACATGGATCCTGGTGACCAGAACACTCCAAGGAGAGTAGAAGCTGCTAAAATCATTTAAAATAAGGCTTTTAAAAAAATCATTCTTGGAATGTGAGCACCCTACATATGAACCCGATTATTTTGCAACCTATCTTCAGCTTGTAAACATTTTCTTGGTGACTGGAATCTCTCCTGTCATGTGTCTGTTTTCTCTGACGTTAACAGATTGTTATGGGACTGATTGTACCCTGGCATTGATAGTCAACAATAGGCATAGGAATTTTTCATTCTATGTACTTCCTAGTAACAGATAAGACATTTCTTTCCATTATTTGAATATAAATCATCCAAGGTGCCCATTTTGTTATATTTTATTGGACTAGATGTTATTATGCAGGAGCTTGAAAATACAGGAGTGCTGCTGAAATTGCCCACCTTCTATGCCTAGAGGCTGTGGCAACTTTCCGTCTCTTAAACGGATTTTTTTAGTGATGAATATATTGATATTAGATGATGGGCTGAATGGTCCCCTTATTTGTTGTATCCTCCCGTGATTCTCCAACAGAAAACCATTTCTTTTCTCTACTTGGTCGTAACACACAGATATTGGGTTAATTTGTACCATCACAGCTATGATGGGCGGCACGGTGGCTCAGTGGTTAGCACTGCTGCCTCACAGAACAGGGACCCAGGTTCAATTCTAGCCTTGGGTGACTGTCTGTGTGGAGTTTGCACATTCTCCTTATGTCCGCAAGGGTTTCCTCTCAGTGTTTCGCTTTCCTCCCACAGTCCAAAGATGTGCGGGTTAATTGGATTGGCCATGCTAACTTGTCCCATAATGTCCAGGCTCGGTAGAGTAGCCATGGTAAATGTGAGGTTATTAGAATAGGGCAGAGGGCTGGGTGTAACGCTTTCAGTGGGTTAGTGAGAAAATAATAGGCTGACTGGCCTTTTTCCACACTATAGAAAGTATATCATTGAGCAAGTAAGTCTCATTAGGCACCTTGTTCCATATGCTAGTACAGGCTGGATGGCCTGAGTGAGCTCCAGCTGTCTAGTATGATCTATAATTACTGACCATGCACTGAAAGCATGCTGTAGTGTATCACAAAGATCTTAATCAGTGCAGAAAAGATCAAAGATAATGGGAACTGCAGATGCTGGAGAATCCAAGACAATGAAGTGTGAAGCTGGATGAACACAGCAGGCCAAGCAGCATCTCAGGAGCACAAAAGCTGACGTTTCGGGCCGAGACTGTTCATCAGAGAGGGGGATGGGAAGACGGTTTTGGAATAAATAGGGAGAGAGGGGGAGGCGGACTGAAGATGGAGAGAAAAGAAGATAGGTGGAGAGGAGAGTATAGATGGGGAGGTAGGGAGGGGATAGGTCAGTCCAGGGAAGACGGACAGGTCAAGGAGGTGGGATGAGGTTAGTAGGTAGCTGGGGGTGCGGCTTGGGGTGGGAGGAAGGGATGGGTGAGAGGAAGAACAGGTTAGGGAAGCAGAGACAGGCTGGGCTAGTTTTGGGATGCATTGGGGGAAGGGGATGAGCTGGGCTGGTTGTGTGATGCAGTGGGGGGGAGGGGACAAACCGGGTTGGTTTTGGGATGCGGTGGGGGAAGGGGAGATTTTGAAGCTGGTGAAGTCCACATTTGATACCATGGGGCTGCAGGGTTCCCAAGCGGAATATGAGTTGCTGTTCCTGCACCCTTCGGGTGGCATCATTGTGGCACTGCAGGAGGCCCATGATAGACATGTCATCTAAAGAATGGGAGGGGGAGTTAAAATGTTTCATGACTGGGAGGTGCAGTTGTTTATTGCGAACCGAGCGGAGGTGTTCTGCAAAGCGGTCCCCAAGCCTCCGCTTGGTTTCCCCAATGTAGAGGAAGCCACACCGGGTACAATGGATACAGTATACCACATTGGCAGATGTGCAGGTGAACATCTGCTTGATGTGGAAAGTCATCTTGGGCCCTGGGATGGGGGTGAGGGAGGAGGTGTGGGGGCAAGAGTAGCACTTCCTGCGGTTACAGGGGAAGGTGCCGGGTGTGGTGGGGTTGGAGGGGAGTGTGGAGCGAACAAGGGAGTAACAGAGAGAGTGGTGTCTCCAGAAGGCAGACAAGGGTGGGGATGGAAAAATGTCTTGGGTGGTGGGGTCAGATTGTGGATGGCGGAAGTGTCGGAGGATGATGCATTGTATCCGGAGGTTGGTGCGGTGGTGTGTGAGAACGAGGGGAAACCTCTTGGGGCGGTTGTGGCGGGGACGGAGTGTGAGGGATGTGTTGTGGTCAAAGGCGTTCTCGACCACTGCAAGGGGAAAGTTGCAGTCCTTGAAGAACTTGGACATCTGGGATGTGTGGGAGTGGAATGCCTCATCCTGGGAGCAGATGCGGCGGAGGCGGAGGAATTGGGAATGGGGGATGGAATTTTTGCAGGAGGGTGGGTGGGAGGAGGTGTATTCTAGGTAGCTGTGGGAATCAGTGGGCTTGAAATGGACATCAGTTTCTAGCTGGTTGCCTGAGATGGAAACTGAGAGGTCCAGGAAGGTGAGGGATGTGCTGGAGATGGCCCAGGTGAACTTGATGTTGGGGTGGATGGTGTTGGTGAAGTGGACGAACTGTTCGAGCTCCTCTGGGGAGCAAGAGGCAGCGCCCATACAGTCATTAATGTAACGGAGGAAGAGGTGGGGTTTGGGGTCTGTGTAGATGCGGAAGAGGGGCTGTTCCACGTAATCTACAAAGAATAGACCAAGTCCATTTCAAGGTAGGTCAAATTATGTAGTTGGATGGATCACTCTATAACTGTCAATCAAAGCACTGTGAACAGATAAAATCATGGTTGCTCATTACTTCTGTCAGTAGGTGCTAAAAGCTTGAGTTTCTTTATCTTGTGCACAATGGTGATTGCATGTCCAAAAACCAAAATCTTGACTGGTTACATCATTGTTTATTTTTGCCTGCATTGCTCAGTCCTTTGAATGTAAGTGTTGGTAAGTCATATCAGGGTTGTTCAGGGCATTGGTGAGGCATCTTCTGGAATATTGTGTCCAGTTTTGGTCACCCAGTTATACAAAGGATATCATTAAGCTGGAGAGGGTTCACAAGAGATCCACCGGGATGAAGCTGGGTATTAAAGGTTCAAGCTATAAAGAAAGGCCAGATAGACTGGGACTTTGTTCACTGGAGTGTAAGAGGTTGAGAGGTGACCTGAAAGAAGTTTATAAAGTAATGAGGGGTACAGACAGAGTTGTCCTTTCCCCAGGATGGGGGATTTCAAGACTAGGGGTCACATTTTTAAGGTGAGGAAAAAGATTTAAAAAAGACACGAGCGGCAATTTTTTTACATTTAGGGTGATTCGCATATGCAATGAGTTTCCAGAGCATAGACACAATGTTTAAAAGGTACTTAGATAAGTATGTAAGTAGGAAAGGTTTGGAGGGGAATGGGCCAGGAGCAGGCAGGTGGGACTAGTTTAGCTTGGGATTATGCACTGCATGAACTGGTTGGTCCGAAGGTTCTATTTCTGTCCTGTATGACTCTATGGCCCTATGAGACCCCTTTTCAAGCTAAAATGTCATTGGAGATCACAAAGCAACAAGTGGTTCTGAGGCCTGGATTTTGGGTCTTGTGTGAATTGGGGACCAATCTGGGGGTAATGTCTTTCAAAGATGCTTTCATTCCCAAACTGGGAAGGGCACCAAATTTCCGAAAATGTCCAAGAGTCTGCGGGAAGAAACAATCAAACCTACGGAGCAAGAAGAGCACTTTTTAAAACGCGTGGTCTCCCTGATTTCTGCTGTATACTTTTGTTTATTAATTATAGAAAATATTGTCAATGATTAGATAAGTATCCAGCTGTGATGTAAGGCTCTGGTGGCAAGGAAATACCAGCAAAACAACCAGATAGGCTGAATGTTTGAACTTTAAATTCTATTTCGGAGGCATTACTTCGATTAAATAAAACCCAATGACTCTATTTATTCCTCTTGCAGTAATGTGGTATGACTGGTGCTTATGCTGTTTGGCCAATATTTATCCCTCAATCAACATCACAAAACAGATGACCTAGCCATTAGTCGGTTTACTGAGTGTGGGACCTTGCTGTGCACAAATTGGCTGCCACATTTCCTACGTTGCAAAAGGAACCACACTCAAAAATACCTCAGGAGCTGAGAAGTGTTTGCAACTATCCTTTGGTTGAGTAGTATGTTATATCATAGCAAGTCTTCCATGTCCTCACACAACTCCACATGCAGAGCTGCATTGTAATCTCGGCTGCATTGTTAATTCAGCTTCCAGTCAAACTGAAGGTTATGTCTGAAGGAGTGGAATTGAGCGAAAGCGGGGAAATGAAACAAAAGAGGGAGTTTAAAATGTACAAGAATTTGGCTATCCTGGCTATCAGATTGCCAGCTTCTAATCCTGCTGAATTTTCCACGTGGGTTTGTGATGATTGAGTTTGAAAGTAAATGATGGACATCCTGAAAAAAGAGATAAAAATGTACTCTCAACAAAATCAGAGATAATGGGAACTGCAGATGCTGGAGAATTCCAAGATAATAAAATGTGAGGCTGGATGAACACAGCAGGCCAAGCAGCATCTCAGGAGCACAAAAGCTGACGTTTCGGGCCTAGACCTTTCATCTCTCAACAAAATCAACAGCTTTCCACAGCAATTGCTGAATAGGAAATCATAGAATCCCTTCAGTGTGGAAGCAGGTCATTCAGCCCATCGAGCCCACACCAACCTTTCAAAGAGCATCCCACCTGGATCCACCCCTGCAACTACCAAGGCTAGCCTACCTAGCCTGCACATCCCTGGACAATTTTACATGGCCAATCCACCTAACCTGCACATCTTTGGACTGTGGGAGGACACCCACAGAGACACCAGGAGGATGAGCAAACTCCACACAGCTACTTGAGACAAGATCAAACCCAGGCCCCTGGCTCTGTGAGGCAGCAGTGCTAACCACTGAGCCACCATGCCACCCTAAATATTGTAATCCATTCCAGAGAAGCAAAGGTTTTATGAGAAACCACCCATTTCCTTTAGCATGTGAACAGCATTTCCTGTTCACAGAGTGACGAGCCTCTCAGGCTGTGAAGCTGGCTCAGACTTTTTCAGTGCAATGTCATTGTTCACAGTTACATCCTGCGCAGCCCACATTACCTCAGGGTTGAGACCTGGAAATTAAATGCTGCGTCAGAGTGTGGAGAAGGCAGAGTCAAACTAGGTATTTGAAAAAGACTTGCGTAAATATCAGAAGAGAAAAGGTGTTAGTGGGCTGTGGGGAAGAAGTGGTGAGAGAGACTAGCTGAACTGTTCTTGCAGAAAGACAGTCCAGACAGAATGGACTGAATGACCTCCTCTACTGTAGCCATTCTTTGATTCTACAGGAAGCGTCAGGGTTTGAATTTCTTCACTATTCACCTCAACACAAGACATAACTTTTTAGTTGTTGCCAAACAGATAATTTTTGTGTGTTCCTGTTTTTGTTTGTCTGCAAGCAGCTATCTTTGTTTTTAATATTTGTGCACTATCTGTGTGAGCACAAGTGCATGTTTGTGTTTGCGCACGTGTGTGTGTGTATGTATGCATGTGTATACGAGTGAGTACATGTGTGTGTGCTTGTATATACATGCAAGGCTATGCATGCTGCATGTGGTAAGTGTAAATGGTGTGTAGTGTGTGTGTTCCCGAATGAGTCTGCCTGTACATGTATCAATGTGTGCACAAGCGCGTGCACATTTGAATATGTGTATTTATGTGTTTGTGTGTCTGTGTGTGCTTTTTTGTTCTATTCGTTCACAGGATATGGGCCTCACTGGCTATGCCAGCAGTTATTCCCATCCCTAATTGCCCTGGAGAAGGTGATGGAGATCTGCTTTCTTAAACCACTGCCGTCTTTAGGATTTAGGTGTACCCACAGTGCCATTGGAAAGGGAGTTCCATGATGTTGACCCAGTGACAGTGAAGGAACAAATACAAAAATGTGGGACAAACTCAGCAGGTCCAGCAGCATCTGTGGAGAGAGAAATAGAGTTAATGTTTAATGTGCAATGTGACTCTTCTTAAAAACAGAAGGAACTCGTGTAGGAGCATCAATACATTTCAAAGTCAGGATCGTGTGTAGTTCAGAGAGGAACTTACAGGCATTAGTGCATACCTGTATGCATATGTGTCTTTGTGTCAATGTGTAAGGTCTATTTTGACTATTGAGAACCCAGCAGGAGTTTGCTCATTTTGAGACTCTGGCATTATCTAAGGAGACCCCATTAAACTGCTTATCACATGAGATTGCTGTTTAATCAGCAACTCACTTAAATGTCAATCTGTCTTGTACATTACTTTCTCTGGCGTGACTTATGCTTTGGTAAGACGGGCTCATGAGTGTTGGCCCAATGTGAACCTGATCTATTTTAATGCAGCATTACCTCTGCTTTCACTAATCAGCAACAAATTTCTCAATTTCTCACAGTTTTACAGAATGGTGAAAGAAAACGAACCTGGCCCAATGTAGTGGTATTTTTATCCCATTACCTCTCTGTTACTCGCTGAGGAATCAGACACAGGAGTAAATAAGAAGTCAACAATAAATAAGGCCATTTCTTCCACAGGTCACATGTAGTCATCTTTTCAGTGATAGTAAGAGCAACTTTAGTTAGTAGCATTCACCAGAAATCAAAGTGTCTCCACACAGCTGCCTGACTGGTAGGTAGAGGCAGGGCAATTGCCACCCACCTAGAAGAGACTGGTTGCTATTGAAGAAAACGCAACATCAGCAGGATTGCAATCAATGCAAAAAAGCATGTGGAGATAACAAGGTGTAGAACTGGATGAACACAGCAGGCCAAACAGCATGAGAGGAGCAGGAAGGCTGACATTTCAGGCCTAGACCCTTCTTCAGAAATGGGGGAGGGGAAGGGAGTTCTGAAATGAATAGACAGAGAGGGGGAGGCGATAGAAGATGGATAAAGGAGAAGATAGGTGGAGAGGAGACGGACTGGTCAAAGAGGCGGGGATGGAGCCAATAAAGGTGAGTGTATGTGGCAAGTTAGGGAGGAGATAGGTCAGTCCAGGGAGGACAGACAGGTCAAGGGGGCGGGATGAGGCTAGTAGGTAGGAGATGGGGGTGAGTTTGAGGTTAGGGAGGGGATGGGTGAGAGGAAGAACAGGTTAGGGAGGTGGAGACGAGCTGGGCTGGTTCTGTGATGCAGTGGGGGGAGGGGAGATTTTGAAGCTGGTGAAATCCACATTGATACCATTGGGCTGCAGGGTTCCCAAGCGGAATATGAGGTGCTGTTCCTGCAAGCTTCGGGTGGTATCATTGTGGCACTGCAGGAGGCCCAGGATGGACATGTCGTCTGAGGAATGGGAGGGGCAGTTGAAATGGTTCGCGACTGGGAGGTGCAGTTGTTTAGTGTGAACCGAGCGGAGGTGTTCTGCAAAGCGGTCCCCAAGCCTCTGCTTTGTTTCCCCGATGTAGAGGAGACCACAACGGGAACAGCGGATGCAGTATACCACATTACCATCTTCTTTCCGCTTCCCCCTCTCTCCCTATTTATTTCAGAACCCCTTTCCCCTCCCCCACTTCTGAAGGTGGGTCCAGACCTGAAACGTCAGCCTTCCTGCTCCTCTGATGCTGCTTGGCCTGTGTGTTCATTCAGCTCTACACCTTGTTATCTCAGATTCTCCAGGCTCTGCAGTTCCTATTATCTCTGAAACAATAAGGCACATAGCTTCACTTGTGATTTCCTCAATTTTGCTTCTTTAAGACAAATCGAAATCAGGTTAAACATTCCTTGGTTGGGGCACTGCAATAAAAACATAATTATTGATGGAAACTTATAAAAGGTGAACAGAAACTTAATAAATGAAATAACGTTCCCGGGGTGATGATATACCCATGCCCTGCCGTGCCCACTGGTGTCTAACCATCTCAATTGTGCCAGTGAGCACCATGTGCTCCCTCTTAATGGGCATCTTAGTGCGGATGTAACCATGAGAGAGGGGCAGACAATCAGAAACATGCCACTGTTTGCCAATGAATGGAAGACCTATGCTATTGTCCATTAAACACACCCTGTGAGCCCTGAGGTTTCTTTGTTCTAAAACAGCATCAACTCATTCACACTTTTAACCCTTTACTCGTCCCCTCCCTTTTGAAGTATTAAATCCTTTTTTTCATTCAAGTTGGACCATTGCTGGCTGGCCCAGCATTTATTGCCCATCCCTAGTTGCCAAAAGAATCATATGGGTCTAGAGTCACATGTACGCAGACCAGGTGAAAGTGGCAGTTTTCTTCTCTCGTTAGTGAACCGGATGAGATTTTCCAGCAATTGACAACAGTCATCATTAGGCTCTTCATTCCACATTTTTACTGAATTCAAATTCCACCATGTGCCATGGCTTGATTTGAACACGGGACCTGGAACATTACCTGGGTCTTTGGAATAACGGTCCAGCTATAATATCACTAGGTCAACACCTCCCCATATTTATCCTTGTATTTATTTATCCTATTGTTTAATAGTTACCCTTCAATTAACATTACACAAAGGGATTATTTGTTTATTATCACATTGCTGTTATTGGGATCTTGCTGTGAATAGATTGGCTGTCTCCTCCCCTACATCATGACAGTGGCTGCTCTTCAAAAGAATGTCATTGGCTGTAAAGAGTTTTAAGATGTCCCACTGTTGTGAAAAGTGATCTATATACAAGAAACTTTCTGTCAAATCAATGCTACTAGATCGTGGAGGTGGCCATCGTTGTCAAGGATAACTAGGGATGAACATGAAACTTGTTAGCAATGCACACATCTCAATATTAAAATGGTTTCTGTCCGGCTAGGAAGAGAAAACTTCCTGCAATGAGGTAAGAATTAAATTGGTTTGTAAGCAAGAAAAAGTCACGGACAGAATGTGGATTGGCAGCACTAAAAGATAACCTTGGTGGTGATTTCATTTGCAAGAAAATGAGCTGCTGACAAGACTCACTCTTCAGATCACAGTGTCAGGATAATTCAGGTGCATCCTCAATTAACCATGTAAGCAAAAATATCTTCTGTTGTTTAGTTGTGGTGGGAGGGATTGGAGATAGGCGTAGGTGTGAGTTTATAAATGTCACTTGAGAAAGTTGAAACGTTCAGCAGGTATTTCTGAACTTAGAACGGCAAAGGTCATAACAGTCATTTTTTAAAAAATCTTCATTCCACCAATCTATTATAAATGTTTACAATTATGGTCGAACGGCTTTAAAATACCTGGCATTTATAAATAGCTTTTAGTTAACCTGTTCAGATATGCTATCTGGAGCAATTGAGACTTGAACCCAACTCTAGCCCACGGATAAGGACACTGCCACCGTGCCACACGAACCTTTACAGCCGGCTTTGATAGAGTGTTTTTAACAACTGCTAGCTGTTTCAAGGTGATTTATAGCCAATTAAGTACTTTTGGAAGTATAATTACTATTGTAATATGGGGAACATGACACCACTCAGCAAATCTCCACAAAGTACAATATGATCATAACCAGGCCATTTATTTTTATGATGTTGACTGATGGACAAATTTTGGTGGAGTACATGATATAATTCCCCTATTGGTCTTTGTAATCTATTCCATTTATCAAATCAGGCAATTAGAGTCCTGCTTAAAGTCTCATTTGCTGAATGGGACCTGTAACATTGCCTCAGTGCTGCCTCAATTCTCATGCTCAAACTTGGGTGAGATTTGAGCCTAGTGATTCAGAAGTGAGAGCAATAATGACAAAGTCATAAATGGAATGCAACCTGCAGAAGTGTGGGATGATGCACTTGAGTAGGTCAAAGAAGGCTTCAAACAAAAATACAGACTTTACAGTGGTATACAGAGAGCTGTTGAGGGAGTGAGGGATCTTAGAGTGAATGTCTGCACATTCCTCAAGCTAGCAGAACAGAATGATAAGGTGGTTAAGAAGACAAATGGAATCCTGTCCTTTATTAGCCAAAGTATAGACTGTAAGAGCAGGGAGGTTAAGTTGGAACTGTCTTAATCTTGAACACAGTATTGAGATATAGTCATCACATTTCAGAAAGGATGTCATTGCACTAGAGAGGGAACAGAAGTGATTTATGAGACACTGTCGGGGCTGGGAAGATGAAGAATAATTGAGTAGCCTGAAGAGTTTTCCCTGTATTAGAAGAGACTGAAGAGATATTTGATTGTGATGAGATAACAAAGTGTGGAACTGGATGAACATAGCAGGCCAAGCAGCATCTTAGGAGCACAAAAGCTGACGTTTCGGGCCTAGACCCTTCATCAGAAAAGAGGGATGGGGAGAGGATTCTGAAATAAATAAGGAGTGAAGGGGAGGCGGACCGAAGATGGATAGAGGAGAAGATAGGTGGAGAGGAGAGTATAGGTGGGAGGTAGGGAGTGGATAGGTCAGTCTGGGGAGGACGGACAGGTCCAGGGGGCGGGATGAGGTTAGTAGGTAGGAAATGGAGGTGCGGCTTGAGATGGGAGGAGGGAATAGGTGAGATGAAGAACAGGTTAGGGAGGCAGGGACGAGCTGGGCTGGTTTTAGGATGTAGTCGGGGGAGGGAAGAGTTTGAAGATTGTGAAATCCACATTGATACCATTGGGCTGCAGGGTTCCCAGGCGGAATATGAGTTGCTGTCCCTGCAACCTTTGGGTGGCATCATTATGGTGCTGCAGGAGGCCCAGGATGGACGTGTTGTCTAAGGAATGGGAGGGGGAGTTGAAATGGTTCACGACTGGGAGGTGCATTTGTTTATTGCAAACCGAGGGTAGGTGTTCTGCAAAGCAGCCCCCAAGCCTCCACTAGGTTTCCCCAATGTAGAGGAAGCCACAACGGGTACAGCAGATGCAGTATACCACATTGGCGGATGTGCAGGTGAACATCTGCTTGATGTGGAAAGTCATCTTGGGACCTGGGATGGAGGTGAGGGAGGAGGTGTGGGGGCAAGTGTAGTACTTCCTGCAGTTACAGGGGAAAGTGCCGGGTGTGGTGATGTACAGGTCTGTGGGGTTATAGGACAGAATGAATGGGAAGGACATGTGTACTATACCTGAAAGATCAATGACTAGGGGCCATATTCAAAATGACTGGTCGAAGGAATAGATGGGAGATACATTTATCAGTCAGACAGTGGACAGGGTCTGGAACTCACTGCCTGAAAAGCTAGTTGAGGCAGAAAGCTTCACATTTTTCAAAGGTGTCTCAATATGTACCTGAAATCCCATAATCTTCAGTGATATGGACCAAGTACTGGAAAATGGGATTCGAATTATTAATTCATTCCTCAGCTTGCACAGACACACAGAGTGGCCTCCTTCTGTGCTGTAACTTTCCCTACCTTTTAATTACCTAGTAGAAGGGATATGCAGGGGTGTGTGGAGAGGACAGAGGAGTTTATGTGAATTTCTGTTCAGGAGAGACAGCACATGATGGGTTGAATGGCCTTCTCTTGTGCTGTAACGATTTGGTTATTTATAAAGATGTCTTTTAATTAAGACTTTTGGCCAGCCTGGCACAGGTATTCTAAGACTCAGATTATTCCCTGAGTATGGTCGTAATCATAATTTTGAGGATTCCTTCCTATGCTTGCTTACTCTGGATTTTCCATCATTCCTGTTGTGTTTTTCTAAATGACCATACACGGCACCTTGTGCTGTCTGTGATCCCGACAGTATGTGACACTGGCTAAGGATGGTTACAGATTGTACACTGCCATAAATCCTCCTACATCTTTGCTTTGATTTGAGCCTACCGAGGAATCAGTGGTAGAGGATACACCAGCATAGAGTATTGACAGAAGAAGAACTGTCCTTCGATAATGAGAAGGTTAGCAGTTGTAATAGTATAACTATCAAATAAGAGAACAAAAGAATATCAGTTAGTACAACTACTGTTAGTCAGACATAATTAATAGCATCTTTAGGACCTGGTTCATATATGTCTGCTCCCTCTGAAAGCTAAACTAAACCCTTTGCCTTCAACTACACATTGTGTGTGGCATCAGTAGAGTGAACGGGCCCAGCATAAAATGAGAATCGTTACTTTTTACGAAATATTTGATCACAAATCATTGCCATGAGCACATCCTAGCTCTCAAGAACAATTATGAAGAAGTCATGTCAATCTTGAAACATTAACTCTGCTTTTTCTCCACAGATGCTGCCTGACCTTTTGAGCTTCTCCAGCACTTTTTGCTTTAATTTCAGATTTCTATTGTCTGCAGTATTTTTCTTTTACCTACTATTTAGCTAATAGCTTGTTAACATGCCTCACCTCAGGCAATCACCAATTAGCTTTAGGCCTACTCAAATTGTCCCTATTGTACTGCACCTACAAGATCTTTCTCCAATTCCTAATAAAAATCCAGTCTTGAACTATTGCAAATATTTTTGAAACAGATACAAGAGTTCACATAAATAGGGTTATTGGCAGTGGAGGTCTCCCTGTTCACTGTCCAGAAACATTGGGACAAAACACCCCTTTTCAAAAGCCCCAGTGGGAAGTAAGCAGTTAACATCTGTAGCAGACCACAGCAACAGGGAGAGGAATAGGATTGTGGAAGTATTTCAACCCTAGAATGGGAATATTAAGGTTGATTGCTGGCAGACCAAGATCCAAAATACGTCATATGTACATATTCTATGCACAAATAAAGCTCTGTAGTAATAATCCTATCATCACTGATCTCAATAGATTTTAGATTCATATGCAAAACAGCTCTTCTGAAAATAACATGTATATACCAAGCTCCGCTGCTTATCTCCAGTTAAGATCTGCCTGTCTTACAATGATAGATTTCAATTTCCTTGATACAATCTTGCTCAAAGGATTGTTCTCAATTTGTTGCCTATTATATACTCCTCAGCATCTCACTCAGGAATGTTATAAACTGATGAACTCCAGCTTCTTCACAAATATGACAAGTTACAGTTGTCTAATATTTGAAAGTGGCTAGTTGACTTTCCCTCAAAGTCTTTCATTTGTGAGATAATGACAATGAATTTGACACTATACGAACACGTGTAAGTATTGTCTTTTTGTCAAGCACTTCTATCTGTTTAACCCAGTGTACACCCCCCACCCCCACAATCACCACCCCCAATCTTCTCTGAAATAGATAACTTGTTATTAACCTGTTCAGAGATGCTACGACAGGCCTCTGGAGCAGATAGGACTTAAAGCCAGGCCTCCTAGCTGAGAGGTAGGCGTACTGACACTGCACCACAAGAGCATACAGTACTTACATACAGTACTGTGTGATCTAGAACACTTACCTGAGATAGCAGGCTGAGCCTCAGTTTAACGTTTTGCCTCAAAGATGGCATATCTGACAGTGCAGCACTCCCTTGCTACTGTCCTGAAATGCCAACCTGGATTCAGGTCTTCAAGCAAGGAACACAGCAGGGAACAAATATTTAAAATAATCTCTGAAATAACTGAACGGAGGCCAGTATCCCATCACCAAATCACCTTTTATTTACATGTGCCTGGTACATGGGCTCTGACCAGCCAGCTCATAACCAGCTCCTAGGATCAGGAGACTCACTGAATCTCCCATCAACCAGGGCTCCTTGACTGGCCCAGATTAAAAACCCCAGTCAAGGATCTCATAGTTAATGAGATCAAATTGGCCCTTGTTCCAAGCACTACAACACCCAAACTGTGCTCGATGTTGTATTACAGGGCTTTTCCCATCAATTACCTCAGACTATCACATTCATGGCAGGCTTGATGTCTAACTTATACAATAATATAGTTGTCTGACTTTGGACAGAAGTGCAAGGAAATTGTGTAGCTGTCTAGATTGTGTTGTCAGTCCTTAACTCAAACATAACAAACTGTAAACCAGTGATAATGGGAACTGCAGATGCTGGAGAATCCAAGATAATGAAATGTGAGGCTGGATGAATATAGCAGGCCCAGCAGCATCTCAGGAGCACGAAAGCTGACGTTTCGGGCCCAGACCCTCCCTCTGATGAAGGGTCTAGGCCCGAAACATCAGCTTTTGTGCTCCTGAGATGCTGCTGGGCCTGCTGTGTTCATCCAGCCTCACATTTCATTAAACTGTAAACCAGTCATCACTTCTACTATCAGCATAAAATCGAGCCACAACAATTTAGAAGAACTCTACGTGGGCAGAAAACCAATGCAGCAGATCTTTGAACATTTTCCTGATGGGTTATTCCCAACTTATGCAAGTATTTTTGGCTGAGCCCATTGGAAAATCTACTCTCTTACATAATAGAATCTTCCAATGTTCACTTTTGTTGTTGATAAAGCAACATTTTCTCTTCTAAGCCTGTGTTGCAGACATTTATTTGCATACAAATAACGGTCAGTTTCATTATTCTGATGTAACTGTAATAGTCCTCCAAACAAAAAAGAAGAACTTGCCTTTAAGTAGCACCTTTTGCAACATTAGGAAACTGTATGGGCAGATACTCAGCCTCACAATGACACAAAATACTTTTTGTGGGAGCTTGCTGTGCACAAATTTGCTGCAACATTAAAACAGTAACTATATTTCAAGAATATTTCACAGGTTAGGAAACATTGTGGGATATTTTGAAGTTATGAAAAGCACTATTGTAAGGTAAGTTGTTCTTTTTTTTGTTAAATCTCCCCAGTTTTGGATATTTCCTGGGATTTTCCAGCTCATTCCAGCTCAAGGAGGAAAGAAATACCATCAATAAATTATTAATACAAGAAGAAAGACATTATTACAGTTGCAAAACAGTCTGCATCGAATTTGCATGGCTCTAGTTCTTTCATAGAAATCTTGATTAGTCATTGCACAAGAGGCCTTCAGACTGTCATGTCTGCTATTTCAGCAGCTCTCCAAGTAAATAATGCATCGAGTGCCTTTCTCCCACCCTCTCTCCATAGCCCTGCACATTCCTCCTTTCCCGTTAATAGTCCATTTTTCCCTGGAATGCCTTGATTCAATCTGCCTCCAACAAATTTCCAGGCAGTGCATTCCGGATCTGAATTACTTGAAATGAAAAAGGGTTTCTCCTTATATCAAAATTGCTCCTTTAATTGATTTCCTTTTTTTTCTAGATCTCTCCATCAATTAGGAACAATTTATTCTCGATTTTCTCTGTGCAGGCCTTTCATGGTGTTGAGCACCTCCATCAAATTTCCTCTGAACCCTCTCCAATGGAAACAGATTCAGTTTCTTCAGTCTACCAACATAACTCTAGTTACAGAGTCCCACAGATGGCTACATATGGTAAATGAAGGAAGAGGAGAATCCTCTGATTTGGATCCGACAGTGAATCAGGCTGTTTATTTTCTCCCAATGGTTAGACGACACTCGACAACACTGTACATACTTTTGCACAGTGCTGGTCTGCAGATGGCAAAATAGGAATTGCAAAGAAGATTTTAAAGGATGATGCTAAAATCTAAAAGGTTGTAACTTTTCACAAATGTTTGATCGGCCTGAGGCTCTCTGCTCTTGAAAAGAGAAAGCCAAGGAGAGAATGAATAATGGACATTAAAATTAAGGAGGGTAAGGCAGATGTAGAGAAGGTTTTTCCCACTTGTGGTAGAGTAGGGCTTACTAATAAATGTCAGTCACCAATAAAGGCAGTTGATGAATGACAAGAAAGGTCTTTATACCCATAGCGGTCAGAGAGTGGAGGCAAAAATAGAATTTGCTGGAAAAGCTCAGGAGGTCTGGCAACATCTAGTATCCCTAAAGTGTCGAAGCAGGCCATTTGACCCATCAAGTCCACACCAACAAACATCCCACCCAAACCTAGCCCCCTATCCTATGTCCATAACCCTGCATTTACCACAACCAATCCACCAAACCTGCTCATCTTTGGACTATGGGAGGAAACCAGAGCACCTAGAGGAATCCCACGCAGACACAGGGGGGAAACTCACTCAGAGATAGTAGGAACTGCCAAACCTGGAGTCTGAGATAACAAGGTGTGGAGCTGGATGAACACAACAGGCCAGGCGGCATCAGAGGAGCAGGAAAGCTGAAGCTTCAGGTCTGGACGCTTCTTCAGAAAATGACACAGGGAAAATGTGCAAACTCCACACAAACAGTCACTCAAGGGTGAAATTGTACCTGGTCCCTGTCTCTGTGAGGTGACAGTGCTAACCAACAAGCCACCATGCTGTCTTGGAGAGAAATCAATGTTAACATTTCTGGTCAAGTGACCTTTCCTCAGAAAGTGGAACTTGCTACTGCAAATTACAAAGGTACATAACCAGCATAGACACAATAGTACAAGTTGCCTTTCCTCTCTGCTGTAATGATTCCATACATTTATGAGGAAGCTCTATAAGTGCACAAAGGAGAACAGAATGAGAAATGCTGATAGTTTTAGATGAAATGAGTGGAAGGACGATCATCTGAAATATAAACTGTAGCATAGATCAAATGGAATAAGTGGTCAATCTCTGCACTGTAAATTCCATGTAGTGAGTTTGCAAAATAATGTGAAAGAGTAGAATTGAGCGAAATGAATCATGACTGATGTACCAACTATTTAATCATGAGCACATGTCATTCTGAATTGAATTCACATCAGCTGTAATATAATTCAAGTGAATATCATGTTAGATCCTATCACTGAGGCCAGGTCAAATTCTGATCTGATGCAATATTGACCTTGTCAGCCTTTCTCCAATAATATAGACTAGTGGGTGAACATAGGAAGAAAATGTCTGTACACAGGCTGACTTGTATTATTAACCATGAGTGTCCATCAGAATTATTAAATAGCTTACATCTACGAGCATTGCAGCAAACATAGAATTGGCAAGATCTGCCCATCCCCTCCTACAACAACAACTTGCATTTGCGTAACACCTTTAACATAATAAAGTATCCCAAGGTTGCTTCACAGCAATGTAGCCTGCAATGTAAACTAAGAGCCAACCAAAGGACACATGAGGAGAAGTGAAAACTCATTCAAACAGGATTTAAGGAGCATCTAAACGAAGGAGAAAGGGGTCATTCCAGAGATTAGGGCCTGACCAGCTCAACAGCTATTCTTTCTTTTAGTTCATTCACTGGATGTGAGCCTGACTGGAAATGCCAACATCCATTGCCAATCTGTAATTGCCTTTCAGAAGGTGGTGGTGAGGTGTCTTCTTGAACTGCTGCAGGCCATGTGTTGTAAACAGACCCACAGTGGTGAGATATAATGGGAACTGCAGATGCTGGAGAATTCCAAGATAACAAAATGTGAGGCTGGATGAACACAGCAGGCCAAGCAGCATCTCAGGAGCACAAAAGCTGACGTTTCGGGCCTAGACCCTTCATCAGAGAGGGGGATGGGGAGAGGGAACTGGAATAAATAGGGAGAGAGGGGGAGGCGGACTGAAGATGGAGAGTAAAGAAGATAGGTGGAGAGAGTATAGGTGGGGAGGTAGGGAGGGGATAGGTCAGTCCAGGGAAGACAGACAGGTCAAGGAGGTGGGATGAGGTTAGTAGGTAGCTGGGGGTGCGGCTTGGGGTGGGAGGAAGGGATGGGTGAGAGGAAGAACCGGTTAGGGAGGCAGAGACAGGTTGGACTGGTTTTGGGATGCAGTGGGTGGGGGGGAAGAGCTGGGCTGGTTGTGTGGTGCAGTGGGGGGAGGGGACGAACTGGGCTGGTTTAGGGATGCAGTAGGGGAAGGGGAGATTTTGAAGCTGGTGAAGTCCACATTGATACCATATGGCTGCAGGGTTCCCAGGCGGAATATGAGTTGTATTCCGCCTGGGAACCCTGCAGCCATATGGTATCAATGTGGACTTCACCAGTTTCAAAATCTCCCCTTCCCCTACTGCATCCCTAAACCAGCCCAGTTCGTCCCCTCCCCCCACTGCACCACACAACCAGCCCAGCTCTTCCCCCCCACCCACTGCATCCCAAAACCAGTCCAACCTGTCTCTGCCTCCCTAACCGGTTCTTCCTCTCACCCATCCCTTCCTCCCACCCCAAGCCGCACCCCCAGCTACCTACTAACCTCATCCCACCTCCTTGACCTGTCCGTCTTCCCTGGACTGACCTATCCCCTCCCTACCTCCCCACCTACACTCTCTCCACCTATCTTCTTTACTCTCCATCTTCGGTCCGCCTCCCCCTCTCTCCCTATTTATTCCAGTTCTCTCTCCCCATCCCCCTCTCTGATGAAGGGTCTAGGCCCGAAACGTCAGCTTTTGTGCTCCTGAGATGCTGCTTGGCCTGCTGTGTTCATCCAGCCTCACATTTTGTTATCTTGAGACCCACAGTGGTGTTTGGTCGGGAGTGCCAGGACTTTGAGCCAGCAACACTGAAGAAATAACTGAAGTAAATTTCTGAGTCAGGGTGACATTTGAGTTGCAGGGGACCTTGTAAGCAGTAAGGATCCTGTGAACCAGCTGCATTAGAGGCTGTGAGTTTGGAAGGTGCTGTCAAAAGGACATTGTCGTGCTGCCTTAATATGTCTTGTAGATGCATAGATTCCCCTTGTGGGATAAGCAAAAGCGTCAGGCCCTCCAACCCACCCTTGCCTAGAACCAGTACGCTATGGTCCTCATTGAACATGCCCCAATCCTGGGCACTACACATGAGTCCAAAGGGCGATTTTACACCAACCTTGAACAATTCCCAGCCCGAATCCCAGCAGGCATCAATCTGACTTTCCTTAGCAGCTTCAATGCCAAATTTGAAAAGGACACAGGCCTCTGGGGTGATATAACTAGCAGAAAGGAGGTACGGAAATCCCACAACAGCAGTACCATGCTCCTGACAAAATGGCCTGAATGCAGCCTTATCACGAACCACAGGAAGGGTTTGAAGGGATATGGGCCAAATGCTGCAAAATGGGACTAGGTTAATCAAGGATATCTGCTCGGCATGGACAAGTTGGACCGAAGGGCCTGTTTCTTTGCTGGATAAATCTATGAATCTTTGATTCTCTAGCACTTTGTTCCTTCACCCAGACAAGTACAAGCTTTGTTGCAACATTCTCTCTAAATATTGGTGCTAGACTGAATACATCATCATCTAAGTGAAGGCTGTTAGGATGTGTGTATCACCCACACACGGTAGGCACTGCCCACCACTGGTTGGATCACTGCCTAATGCACCCTGTCATCAACATCAACATTGTCCCAAAACTGCAACGGCAGCAAAAACCATATCACAGGAAAATCAACACTGAAGCACTCAAAGAGTTTGAGAAGAGAGTATCATTATTCAGACTGCGCCTCACTGCTAACCTGATGGCATCCCGGTGACCCAGCGACACAGAGCTTTTGGCCTGGCCGTGATCGGTGAAGAGACACTCGGTCACTCAAACAGGAAACACCAATGCTTCCTCCTGGGTGGGAATGACTGGGACACTCAGGAGCTGCTGACCCAGTTCAGGCCCTGGAACATTAACTCAACCTCAGAGCTAGAAAGCAGCTCCACAGGCAGCTGTAGGCTGAAGCTGACCTGTACAACATCAGGCCACCTCCACCTGCACCCCCCAGAACCAGGCTGTCAAAATCCATGACAAGGTCTTGGATATGTATGTGGACGGCTTTCAATATCTTCACAGTCTACTGTCAACAAGGGCAGGCATCAATGACAAGGCTCAACACTGCCTTCAGTGCAGCCACATTGCCTTCAGTTGCCTGAGGAGATGAGTGTTTGAAGAGTCGGTTTTCCTACCCAGCCCCAAGCTAACGGTGTTTGGAGCTGGTGTGGTATCTGTCCTCCTGTATGGCTCAGAGTTGGGCCATGTACAGAGGGCACCTCAAAACTTGAGGGAGGTACCATCAGAGCCACCTCTCCAATCCATAAGCAGGATAGGTTCAGCAGCATCAGTGTTTTGACTTAGGACAACACCCCAACATCAAAACTTTGACCACACTCAATCAGCTCGACTGGGCAGCCCATATTTTGCACATGTCTGATACAAGACCACCGAAACAAGCACCCAGCTCAGATCTTCAATAAGGGTGAGCAAGGACGCCCTCGAAGCCTTCTTGAAGGAGTTCACTGTCACCTTCGGCACCTGTGAGAACTGGGCCCAAGACTGGCCGAAGTAGAGGGAATGCATCTGGGAAGGAGTTGTACACCTTGACTCTCATCGTTACAGCAACCTGAAGTCAAGCATCAACAGAGAAAGGAATGTTTGTCAACCCAGGTATGCCACCTTCCAATTCTGCCACCCATCATCTGCCTGTGCTGTGACAGAGACAGTAGGTTATACATTGGAGATAATGGGAACTGCAGATGCTGGAGAATCCAAGATAACAAAGTGTGGAGCTGGATGAACACAGCAGGCCAAGCAGCATCTCAGGAGCACAAAAGCTAACGTTTTGAGCCGAGACCCTTCATCAGAGAGGGGGATGGGGATAGCGTTCTGGAATAAATAGGGAGAGAGGGGGAGGTGGACTGAAGATGGAGAGAAAAGAAGATAGGTGGAGAGGAGAGTATAGGTGGGGAGGTAGGGAGGGGATAGGTCCAGGGAAGACAGACAGGTCAAGGAGATGGGATGAGGTTAGTAGGTAGGAAATAGAAGTGTGGCTTGAGATGGGAGGAAGGGATGGGTGAGAGGAAGAACAGGTTAGGGAGGCAGAGACAGGCTGGGCTATTTTTGGGATGCAGTGGGGGGAGGGGATGAGCTGGGCTGGTTGTGTGATGCAGTGGGGGGAGGGGATGAACTGGGCTGGTTTTGGGATGTGGTGGGGGAAGGGGAGATTTTGAAGCTGGTGAAGTCCACATTGATACCATTGGGCTGCAGGTTTCCCAAGTGGAATATGAATTGCTGTTCCTGCAACCTTCGGGTGGCATCATTGTGGCACTGCAGGAGGCCCCTCTCTGATGATGGGTCTAGGCCCAAAACATCAGCTTGTGTGCTCCTGAGATGCTGCTGGGCCTGCTGTGTTCATCCAGCTTCACACTTTGTTATCTTAGGTTATACATTGGATTCTTCAGTTCGTTGAGTGCTCACACTTAGCACAAGTCTTTCTTGAGTAAGAAGGACTGTCTGTGAAACAGACACTTGTTGGAAAAAGGTTTTGCCCAGTGCTTCCACAATACAAATGTGACCAAACAGCCAAAGAGAAAGAGAGTTGAGCTTAACGAGGGCCACCACAAATGTTTTGTGTGTGTGTGTGTGTGTGTGTGTGTGTGTGTGTGTGTGTGTCTGTGTGTGTGTCTGTGTGTGTGTGTGTGTGTGTGTGTGTGTGTGTTTGTGTGTATGGGGTAATGAAATGTTTGAACAGACTTGGATGTGGGCAGAAAATAAATGCACTGCCTGGTGCGATTTCAGTGATATTGAACCGGAAATTCCCAAGTTCTAGCCCTGATTTATATTTAATGAGATCATATCAGCAAGGACCACAACTGCGGATCACATCATCAGCCTAGACAGTATGTTTCCTTACTTAACATTTTGCAGCACATGTTTGTATGGTAAATGGGTGAAAACAGAGTCAGTAATGATACATGTGCAATGAATAACCTCATGAGAAAGCCCCTGGGATGGGTTCCCATTGGTGTCATGACTATTTAACTACATACTTTTAAGAGCTAATTGGCCAGTTCCTGACTGGAATGAAATTGTAGAAGGTCAGTTTCTATATTCTATCATATCTCCTTTATTGGTTTCAATCAAATCAAGGGGGTGGAGAGGAAATTCTCCAGTATATTTCTGTCCCTATTGACCCTTTTGTTTATTCCCCTTTCCCAGAAGACTGCATGGCTGCTGGGAAGGTGTTTGAGGAAGGAGGAAATGATCTAACCTTGAGGATGATTACCAGTCCCTATTGAGAGGTACTTGAGTACTCTCGGCCAAAATTCTAGTAGGTGCGAGTCCTTTGCAATTGTCTGAAGACAGTCGTAGCAGAGCGCAATATTGTTGGTAGTAGGAGATGAGGATTTGAGGGGGTTAGTTCTCCCTGAGGGTGATAGGTGCTATACAAACACAATTGCTTTCTTTTCCTATTGCCATTCAATCTCATGCCAGCTCATGTGATACCATGTGATTCAGTTGTTGGACACGACTGGTGTTAATGTTGCTGCAATCACTGTTGTGGAATCAAAGAGGCAGTTTACAATTGATTAACCTCCTGTGACTTCTGACGTAATGATAAAGAAGTAAACAGAGAATAATCTCGTAGCAAGTGGTGTGAACGGATAGGAGCAGACTGGCTTCTCAAAACTGGAAAAGGTACGTGTTAATCCCAACATGTTGTGGCAATGCCTAAGGTCACTGAAAAGTCAGTTTAATTATGAAATGGTTCAATGAATCTTCAAAGATACCATGGAACTAAGAGCACAGAATCACTGACCTCTAATAGCTAACAGGGACACAACAACGAGAACATTCTGTGTTACACAACTATGAGCAGCTGAATGCCTAAGCTGTTGCTAAACAGAGGACAAGGAACTCTCTTCCCCAGGTGATCAAAGACTCTAGGCCAATTGAAACATTCAAAAACGAGCTTGATAAATCATTGTTTGGTCAGCAGTATCAAGTGCTGTGGAGCAAAGGTGGCAAAATACAGTTTGGATCTCAAACCACCATGATATAATTGACTGACATATCAGGTCTAGAAGGGCTGAATGGTCCATTCCAACTCCTATGTCTTGGCGCAAATTCTCTGAAATGTTCTGATACTTCGAAAGACACTTCATTAAGGCAATAGATTCTCCCTTTCATGCTTTCTGGAGTCATTATGCTATTCCTCAGATCCCCGGAACCTGATCAGGTGTTCTGTAGAACTCTGTGGGAAGCTAGGGAAGTGATTGCTGGGCCCCTTGCTGAGATATTTGTATCATCGATAGCCACAGGTGAGTTGCCAGAGGACTGGAGGTTGGCTAACGAGGTGCCACTATTTAAGAAAGGTGGTAAGGAAATGCCAGGGAACTATAGGCCAGTGAGCCTGACATTGGTGGTGGGCAAGTTGTTGGAGGCAATCCTGGAGGACAGGATTTACATCTATTTCGAAAGCCAAGGGCAGACTCGGGACAATCGACATGGCTTTGTATGTGGGAAATCATGTCTCATTAATTTAATTGAGTTTTTTGAAGAAGCAACAAAGAGGATTGATGAGGGCAGAGTGGTCAATGTGAGCTGTATCAACTTCAGATGGGCATTTGATAAGATTCCACATGGTGGGCTGCTTAACAACATTAGATCACATGGAATACAGGGAGAACTAGCCATTTGGATACAGAACTGGCTCGAAGGTAGAAGACAGAGGGTGGTGGTGGAGGGTTGCTTTTCAGACTGTAGGCCTGTGACCGACCAGCTGTGTGCTATAAGGATCATTGCTAGGTCCACAGCTCTTCATCATTTATATAAATGATTTGGATGTGAACATAGGAGCTATGGTTAGTAAATTTACAGATGACACTAAATTTAAAGGTGTATGGGCAGCTAAGAAGGTTACCCCATAGTGCAACAGGGCCTTAATGAGATGGGCTGATGAGTGGCAGATGGAATTTAATTCAGATAAGTGTGAGGTGCTGCATTTTGGAAAGGCAAATCAGGGCAGGACTTATACGCTTCATGGTAAGAACCTGGGAGTGTTGTTGAACAATGAGACCTTGGAGAGCAGGTTCATAGTTCACTCCCTGTTATAGGAAGGACGTTGTGAAACTTGAAAGGGTTCAGGAAGATTTACAAGGGAGTTGCCAGGGTTGGAGGGTTCGAGCAATAGGGACAAGCTGAATAGGCTGGGGCTATTTTCCCTGGATCGTTGGAGGTTGAGGTGTGTAGATGTTCATAAAGTCAAGAGGGGCATAGATAGGGTGAATAGCAAAGGTCTTTTACCCAGGCTCGAGGAGTCCAAAACAAGGGGGCAGAGGTTTAAGGTAAGAGGGGATATATTTAAAAAGAACCTAGGGACAACTTTTTGATGCAGGGGGTGATGCGTGTATGGAAAGAACTGCCAGAGGAAGTGATGGAGGCTGGTACAATTGCAGCAGTTAAAAGGCATCTGGATGGGTATGTGAATAGGAGGGTTTAGAGGGATACAGGCCAAGTACTGACAAATGGGACTAGATTTGGTTCAGACTTCTGGTCGGCATGGACAAGTCAGATCAAAGAGTCTGTTTCCATGCTGTACAGCTGTATGACTCTATGACTCTAAATGCTATAACAATCCAACAAATCTTGCTTTCTCGGAGGAGCCTGTGCTGTAAATGTATACATGGAATATCGTGTGCTGTAATGAAGCACAGATATTGTACCCATAACATTGGTAGTTGCTTTATCACTATTAATTATCTTGTTAGCCTCACCTGTGGAGATAATTGTCATATACAAATGTATGATTTAGAAACAGAAGTAGGCCACACAGTCCCTCAAGCCTACTTTATCATTCAATTGAGAGAATGGCTGATCTGCTTGCGTCCTCAAATTATTTCCCTGGCTTGTCACCGTCTCTCACTCCACTGCACCCCCTCCCCCCGCAGGCTAAAACTCCCTTGTTAGTCTACAATCTATCTATATCTGCATTAAACATATTCAATGATCCTGCTGCTCTGGAGAAGAGCGTTTCGCAGACTCATGACCCACTGAGAGTGAATGGATTTCCCTGTTTCCTGAGATTGTGTCTTAAATTTTTCAGTTCTTTGAAGGTTACACATTTTTCCTTAAAGATCAGAAAGCCATTTTGAACATTAAGCTCAAACTGGCATTTGTAAAATGTCATGTGATTTTGGCTAAACGGCCAGCAAACCTATTAAGGAGAAAATTGCCCAGATATTTGCGGGGTAGAGTTTTATAATGACGAGAGACAGAGAAGAGAGAGGGTGAATGTTGGGAAAGGTGTACAGAAATAGGTTGATGCAGAGAGAAGAGGGGTATATAAAACAGCAGAGATGATGTTAGTAGTGGTCCCTGAGCAGCCAGGCCTGGAGAGAAGCTCTGAGCTGCTTAACACTCAGTAAGAAGTAAGTTCGAGAGGCACTATGTTAGCAGGGGTGTCAAAGAGGAGGGCATTCTCCTAGACTGTTGAAGACATGAGTGTAGGGAACTCATGTTAAGTAATAAGTGAGTTGAGTTATCAGTTTGTTTTAAAGGTCCCTGAGGAAGACACTAACTGAAGAAATAATATCTAAAAATATATAGTAATTTGCTAAAAGGAAAGCAATTACAGCCATATTAGCTGAGGCAAAACCTTCAGTGTGAAGATGGAGGTGAACCTTCATTCAAGTTTATAAAGACATTGCTGAGATAATAGGAATGAATCTTCCTTTCTGATAATGAGATTGTTCCATTAATTTTTGTCTAGTGTAAAAGATTTTTTTTTCTCTTTTGCCTAATGAACTTCTATATTATTTTGTTAAAGTACACTGGCAGCCTTTTGAGAATACATTTATTGACTGACCGCTACAGTAAACAAAACAAAAAAAATTAATGGTCTATCAAAATCGTAAGCAGAAGGTGCTGGGAAAGCTCAGCAGGTCTGTGAAGAGAAATCAGAGTTCATATTTCAGGTCAGGTGACCCTTCCTTTCAGTTTTTATTCATGGTCCATCAAGTTGCATTTCACTCTAGGATCTGACTTATCCAGTATTACTAACAGCTGGAATCATATCAAGTGTGCTTCACTGCCCCTATGTCCTGTAACATCCTTCCATTTCAAACTTATAATGAATCATCTCTGCCTCAGTGTTTACTGGTGGGTGGTTAACTTTCCCATCTGTTCAAAACTAGAAAAAACCATTCAAACTTCATCAACCGCACATTGTGGAGATTCTCCACATGAGTGGCCGAAACTACAGCAAAAGATCAGTGAAAAGTGATTGTAGGGAGCATGCTTGATTTGCATCCTAGTTCATGCACTCAGTTGGGAGATCCCTCCCCTCTCCAAGGAGATTCCTGATGCTGGGGTTGGCTGTCTCACACCCTCTTACCAAATTTCCCAAGCCAGTCTCAATTTTGGCTAGCGGCACACAATTAGCAATCACAGGCACATTGGACTTGGCTGAAGAGAGATGGACAAACGTGACAACAAATTGGTTGATAATGGCCCAGTGTGTAAGTCAGTCATCTCAAGTCAGTTTTATTCTCACCGAGAAATTATGATGCCAGCATTGTGGATGCTACAACTTGGAGCAGGGACAGCTCTAAAATCTAACAAGTGGAGGGAGCAGGGACAACTCAGAAAGTGGAGAAGCTATGACCAGTTGCACAGGAGCAGGGCCACAGCCTTGGCCCTATTTTCTCACTGACTCAAACTACTAAATGCAAACTGAGCTTAAGTGAGTTCCAGCCACCTTTCTGCTCTTGAAGATCAGTGAAAAGCCCAGGGAATAGTCAATAGTGAAAAGCAGTCAATGGTTTAAGACAACTGATACATCCTCTGAGTGTGAAGAATGGAGGATCTGGTTGAACCAATCTCATTTAATTATTGAATAAACATGCCTGAGGTATCACAGAATCATGGAATCATAGAAACATACAGTACTGAAGAGGCCCTTCAGCCCATCAAGCCTGTACTACTAAATATGTGCTGTTATCTAAACAAGCCCAGTTTCCTGCACTGGGCCCAGAGCCTTGAGTGTTATGACAAGGCAGTGTGCTAAATGACAGAGTCTGAACAATAGCTCTGAAAAAGAGTCTGTTAATGTCAGTGAGGGTGTATGCCTCCTACACTTATACCATGTTGATTATCTTAGAGTACAGACAGGGTTCAACGATTACTGTAATACCAGTGGGTGTCCATGTCTCTGAGGGTCTATCAGGATGTTCACTGGGACAGTCCAGGTGAAAGTAGTTCTGGCCATTCATTCCATACAGCTCCTGTTTGTTTGATGCACCAGCCCTGCAGGATATCCCACTGAATCTCTCTCCCATTGCAGCAATTACCAGGGTTTCAGAGCTCTGTCCTGCAGTGAGCCAGCAGAGCTGGATTCTTTCCTGGATACTGAGCCCATCATGGTCCTGAAGAATTATACAATCCTGTCCAAGCCTGGCGTGTTCAACAGACAGACCCAGTGAAACACTCAGCTCAAGAACTATTACAGCAAATCAGAATTTTTTGCACCAGGGTAAATGGGTCAGCACTTTCTTCAAGGACTCCCTGAGCTTTTATTTCCAATCACAATCAATGCCAAAAATTGCACTGGCAAGAAGGGGTCTAAAAGGGGCTGCTGATTCACAAAAAGCTCAGATCCATACCAATGGACCTGGTTGCAGTTTGGATCTTTGCTTTAGGGAATCAAAGGCCATTTGCTCCTACACTACATCAATGGCGACACCTCACAGTGTAACTTGTTCACCATAAAACTCTCTAGGCTGTCCTGAGGTTGTGAAAGGTGTTAAATAAATTCAAGTTCTTTCTTTCTTTGAGCTGAGTTTTCTTCCAGAAGTCGAATTAGATGGGGCTATAATTCACCAGGTTCTAGACTGTAGAAAAAAATTCACAGAATCCCTACAATGTGGAAGCAGGCCGTTTGGTCCATCAAGTCCATACCAAACCTCTGAAGAACATTCCACCCAGATCCATCCCACCACCCTACATGTCCCATGGCTAATCCACCTAACCTACCTATCCCTGGAGACTATGGGCAATTTAGCATGGCCGATCCATCTAACCTGGACATCTTTGCGCTGTGGGAGGATAAATGTAACACCTGGAAGAAAGTCATGCAGACACGGGGAGCATGTGCAAACTCCACACCGACAGTTGCCTGATGGTGAAATCGAACTTGGATCCGTGGCATGGTGAGGCAGCAGCGCTAACCACTGAACCACCACGTCGGTCACTGGTCAATTGATACAGTCCTTTTTGTATTTACTCATGGGATATGGGCATCGCTGGCAGGTCCAGCATTTATTGCCCATACCTCATTGCTTTTGAGAAAGTGGTGATATGCTGCAATCCATGTGTTGTAGGTCGACCCAGATTGCTGTTAGAGAGGGAATTCCAGGGTTTTGACCCAGTAGCAGTTAAAGAATGGCAATACATTTTCAATCAGGATGCTGAGGAACTTGGAGGAAAATTTGCAGGCGGTGGTGTTCCCTCTAAGCCATTCACTTTCCTGTTCACTTGACATGATTTAATTGTCAATATTAGCCTGCTTAGATGCTCTCATCATGGATGATTGCTTTTCTAAGTTAGGAATCTATTTTCCATACAATACAAGAATCCATCTCATGCCAATTCCAGACATTAATACTACAGATTAAAGTGATTACATACATGCTTAGTCATTTGTTCTCTCTACAGCACAAAACAATTCATGTGATATTCTGCAGCAGAACAAATGTTACACTTTCAATATCTCATGATGTGTTCAGGGGTCATTTTCAAATATTCTCACACTGATGTCAGGTGAAATCATTTCCTGCCAGTGCCAGTCTGAGAATTGTTCTGACTATGTTGATGTTGAAGTGCTTACATTGCTTAAAACATATTCTCAAGATGTAAGCATCACAAGCAAGACCAGCATGTAGTGAGCTTCCCTAGTTTCCCGTGAAAAGGTGATAGGGAGGCAGATTACTATCTAAATGAAGTCAGGTTAGGTAAAGGGGAAGTACAACGAGATCGAGGTGTTCTTGTACATCAGTCAATGAAAGCAAGCATGCAGGTACAGCAGGTAGTGAAGAAAGTTAATGGCATGCTGGCCTTCATAACAAAAGGAATTGAGTATAGGAGCAAAGAGGTCCTTCTGCAGCTGTACAGGACCCTGGTGAGACCGCACGTGGAGTATTATGTGCAGTTTTGGTCTCCAGATTTGAGGAAGGACATTCTTGCTAGTCAGGGAGTGCACCATAGGTTCACGAGGCCAATTCCCGGAATGGCGGGACTATCATATGTTGAAAGATTGGAGCGACTGGGCTTGTATACAGAGATAATGGGAACTGCAGATGCTGGAGAATCCAAGATAATAAAATGTGAGGCTGGATGAACACAGCAGGCCAAGCAGCATCTCAGGAGCACAGAAGCTGACGTTTCGGGCCTAGACCCTTCATCAGAGAGGGGGATGGGGTGAGGGTTCTGGAATAAATAGGGAGAGAGGGGGAGGCGGACCGAAGATGGAGAGAAAAGAAGATAGGTAGAGAGAGTATAGGTGGGGAGGTGGGGGGGGAGGATAGGTCAGTCCAGGGAAGACGGACAGGTCAAGGAGTTGGGATGAGGTTAGTAGGTAGATGGGGGTGTGGCTTGGGGTGGGAGGAAGGGATGGGTGAGAGGAAGAACAGGTTAGGGAGGCAGAGACAGGTTGGACTGGTTTTGGGATGCAGTGGGTGGAGGGGAAGAGCTGGGCTGGTTGTGTGGTGCAGTGGGGGGAGGGGACGAACTGGGCTGGTTTAGGGATGCGGTGGGGGAAGGGGAGATTTTGAAACTGGTGAAGTCCACATTGATACCATTAGGCTGCAGGGTTCCAGGCGGAATATGAGTTGCTGTTCCTGCAACCTTCGGGTGGCATCATTGTGGCACTGCAGGAAGCCCATGATGGACATGTCATCTAAAGAATGGGAGGGGGAGTGGAAATGGTTTGCGACTGGGAGGTGCAGTTGTTTGTTGCGAACTGAGCGGAGGTGTTCTGCAAAGCGGTCCCCAAGCCTCCGCTTGGTTTCCCCAATGTAGAGGAGGCCGCACCGGGTACAGTGGATGCAGTATACCACATTGGCAGATGTGCAGGTGAACCTCTGCTTAATGTGGAATGTCATCTTGGGGCCTGGGATAGGGGTGAGGGAGGAGGTGTGAGGGCAAGTGTAGCATTTCCTGCGGTTGCAGGGGAAGGTGCCGGGTGTGGTGGGGTTGGAGGGCAGTGTGGAGCAAACAAGGGAGTCATGGAGAGAGTGGTCTCTCCGGAAAGCAGACAGGGGTGGGGATGGAAAAATGTCTTGGGTGGTGGGGTTGGATTGTAGATGGCGGAAGTGTCAGACGATGATGCGTTGTATCCGGAGGTTGGTGGAGTGGTGTGTGAGAACGAGGGGGATCCTCTTGGGGCGGTTGTGGCGGGGGCGGGGTGTGAGGGATGTGTTGCGGGAAATACAGGAGACGCGGTCAAGGGCATTCTCGATCACTGTGGGGGAAAATTGCGGTCCTTAAAGAACTTGGACATCTGGGATGTGCGGGAGTGGAATGTCTTATTGTGGGAGCAGATGCGGCGGAGGCGGAGGAATTGGGAATAGGGGATGGAGTTTTTGCAGGAGGGTGGGTGGGAGGAGGTGTATTCTAGGTAGCTGTGGGAGTCGGTGGGCTTGAAATGGACATCAGTTACAAGCTGGTTGCCTGAGATGGAGACTTAGTGGTCCAGGAAGGTGAGGGATGTGCTGGAGATGGCCCAGGTGAACTGAAGGTTGGGGTGGAAGGTGTTGGTGAAGTGGATGAACTGTTCGAGCTCCTCTGGGGAGCAAGAGGCGGCGCCGATACAGTCATCAATGTACCGGAGGAAGAGGTGGGGTTTGGGGCCTGTGTAGGTGCAGAGAACCCTGCAGCCTAATGGTATCAATGTGGACTTCACCAGTTTCAAAATCTCCCCTTCCCCCACCGCATCCCTAAACCAGCCCAGTTCGTCCCCTCCCCCACTGCACCACACAACCAGCCCAGCTCTTCCCCTCGGCCCACTGCACCCCAAAACCAGTCCAACCTGTCTCTGCCTCCCGAACATGTTCTTCCTCTCACCCATCCCTTCCTCCCACCCCAAGCCGCACCCCCATCTACCTACTAACCTCATCCCACCTCCTTGACCTGTCCGTCTTCCCTGGACTGACCTATCCCCTCCCTACCTCCCCACCTGTACTCTCTCCACCTATCTTCTTTACTCTCCATCTTCGGTCCGCGTCCCCCTCTCTCCCTATTTATTCCTGAACCCTCACCCCATCCCCCTCTCTGATGAAGGGTCTAGGCCCGAAACGTCAGCTTTTGTGCTCCTGAGATGCTGCTTGGCCTGCTGTGTTCATCCAGCCTCACATTTTATTATCTGGGCTTGTATACACTTGAGTTTAGAAGGATGAGAGGGGATCTGATTGAGACGTATAAGATTATTAAGGGATTGGACACTCTGGAGGCAGGAAGCATGTTTCCGCTGATGGGTGAGTCCAGAACCAGAGGACACAGTTTAAAAATAAGGGGTAGGCCATTTAGAAGAGAGTTGATGAAAAACCTCTTCACCCAGAGAGTGGTGGATATATGGAATACTCTGCCCCAGAAAGCAGTGAAAGCCAACTCTCTGGATACGTTCATGAAAGTGATGGATAGAGCTCTTAAAGATAGTGGAATCAAGGGTTCTGGGGATAAGGCAGGAACAGGATACTGATTGTGGATGATCAGCCATGATCATAATGAATGGTGTTGCTGGTTCGAAGGGCCGAATGGCCTACTCCTGCACCTATTGCCTATTGACCTGTTTGAATAACCACAGTGCATGCTGTGAAGAGACAGACAGTATTGTCAGATGCTTAGCAAACCATTGAATTAAACAGCACAAAATAGATTTAAGACAGATGTCAGAGACAGGTTCTTTACTCAGAGAGTGGTAAGGGCGTGGAACACCCTGCCTGCCAGTGTAGTTAACTCAGCCACATGAGTGGCATTTAAACAGTCCTTGGATAAGCATATGGATAATGATGGGATAGTGTAGGGCAAGGGGCTTAGATTAGTTCACAGGTCGGCACAACATCGAGGGCCGAAAGGTCTGTTCTGTGCTGTATTGTTCTATGTTCTATGTTCTATGTTCTAAAAGAGTTTTAGAGATTAAAAAAGTTTTTATCGTGAAGCTATATTTCAGCACAAACACCAGTTTCTATCTTTCCCTTCTGGATCCAATCCCTGTCCAGAAGTCAACTGGGGAGAACCCATTTTAACATTTTAATAACACAGTAGAACTAAACACAATAGAAACAATGCACAGGGTTACAGGGAAAAGGCAGGAGATTGGTACTGAATCAAAATACTCTTAGAGCCAGTGCAGAAACAAAGGGTCGAATGGCCTCTGTACTTGGCAAAACAATTCTGAGAGCAATTCAATTACAGCTTGAAGGCCTGCTCTCAGAGGGCAGCAGCTGGACTGTCTTGACAGTATAACCATTAGCACTGGTCACATCAGAGGCTGCAGGGAGATGTGGAGGGTGCTTCAATGCTGAAGGGCTATCAGTAACAAGGATTGTCTTCTGTGTGGCTCCAAGGCCATGCTGGATGTCCCAGTCATTGGGGAATGCACCTTTCATTGGCAGCACCTTAACTGATGGGGTGTCCTTTGCCCCTGGGAGATGTCTCCAAGGACTCTTCAGAGGGAAGAGCCCTCCTGTCCACAGCAAGAATCCACTGGGAGACTGACCAGGAATCGGCAGGCAAGCTTCCTGTGTGAAAGCAGTATTCCTGATTCAAGTGAAATGTCAGTATGTGTGGGAAATGGTATTTTATTCAGCATGTAACTTGGTTAATACCCAGACAGTGAGTGGCAATATCACAGAGGTGCCAGCCACAGAGGAAATATCTTGTGGTGTCTGCAAGACATCAGGCTGTCATTTGGCTTTCTGCTGCCAATACCCAGCATTCCTGTTTTGAGGCCCCTTTTCCAGGTGAGAATGAGGAGAGGGTACGTGTCTGTGCCAGAGGAGTGTGGGTCCTAGGGAAGGCTATAGACCAACATCCAGCGGTGGTATTGTCACACCCCTTGGCATCGACTAAACAGTCTGAGTACAAATCAGTCAGCTTATCTGTCCCTTTTGAGCACTAGTATCTGCAGGTGGGGTCTCAACAATTTGATGGTTACAATCCTGGATCCCCTGGCCTAAGTTCACTGCAGCAGTCAGATGTTGCCTTCTACCTGTGCTGCAATGGAAACTGCAACATAGAATACCAGACATTACAAGTAAATCTGAAAATGTTCTTGGGGACAGAATTGATTACCATCTGCAAACTGGAAAGGGTGGCCTCCCAAGCTCCCTAACGAAACCCAAGTTAGAGCTGGACCCTCACGCACACTTTGGCAGCATCAACAGTCATAAAGTTATAGAGGGTTGCAGCAAGGAAACAGACCCTTCAGTCCAACTCGTCCACGCTGACCAGATATCCTAAATTAATCGAGTCCCGTTTGCCAGAATTTGGCCAGTATCCCTCAAAACCATTCCTATTCATGTAACCGTCCAGATGCCTTCTAAATGTTGTAATTGTACCAGCCTCCACCAATTCCACTGGCATTCCATACCCGTACCACACTCTGTGTGAAAAAGTTATCCTTCAGGTTCCTTTTAAATCTTTCCCTCTCACTGTAAACCAATGCCCTCTGGTTTTGGACTCCCCGTCCTGGTGAAAAGACCTTTACCTTTTGTCCTATCCATGCTTCTCCTTGGCAACCCTGCCAATGGACCAGGTATTAGCCTTTTTGTGTGAAATATCCTATCAAAGCTGTCACTTGTGGCTTCTGTAACAGATCAAGTCTATGGCCTCACGTCCAAGCATAGAAAATATGAGCAGGAGGAAGCCATTCAGCCCCTCAATCCTGTTGATCTTGGCTGGTAATCCTACTCAATACTCTGTTCCTGCTTTCTCCCCCATAATCTTTGATCCCTTTGGCACCAAGAACTACTAACTTCTTCATGAAATGTTATGGCTCTGACCACTTTCTGTGGGAGAGGGCTCGAGGGGGTCCATGATGAGCTGCTACCCATGCTGCCCTCTCGCCCTGTTCTGAAGCTTCACGCGGTGCCAGTGCCTGGTGACAGCATAACCACAATGATCATCTTCTATCACTTGCAGTCATCATAGAGAGGCCACATTGGCTGACCAGGCAATCAGTTCTTCCAGATAATGGGATGACAGTAAAGTGGGATATATGAGGCTGGAACATCCCATCGGATGTAACAGCCTCAGTCACTATTGGCTCAATAATTCTGCGAACTGTCTCCTCTCTGTGGATCAGGTGTATCCTAGTGGTAATTCTCTGCTACTGCATTCTGATCTGTGGGACGTCGTCCTGCGGGAGAGAGGGAAGAGTGTCAGTGAGTGATGCAACATGCCTGGCTGATAAGCAATTCAGGGATGAATAGCTGGAGTGTGTGAGATATGGATGTGAGGTCGCTCGCAGTGGTCGGAGGTGAGTTGAAGCATCTAAATGTTAGACATGTGTCCTGATTACTGAAAAGTAAGAAATGGAGTGTGGTGCATTGAGCAACATGTGAGTTGAGTGGTGTCGTGAGGAGGAGATGTCATCTCTATCTCCAATGGCATGTACAAGGTCACTGAACCCGTTGCGCTACAGATCGAGGCCCAGGCTCCATGAATTGACCTCAGTGACCTCCGCTATGCATGGCTCCCAGAACAGAAAAACGGTCTCTCTTCTATTCCACTTCCTGGACTATGTCAGTGTGATCTGGATCAGAGAACCTGGAATCTCTCTCTCTCTCTCTCTCTCTCTCTCTTTATCTCTTGAAGCCATTTGAAAAATAAAATTTCAAGACAGCTCCTGCACCAGTTACAGCGTGACTGACCCTTTAAGCAGGGCAGGTCATCCTTAAGAAAAGCAGTTGGCTATAGCTTGTGTTAACACCTAACACAACTGAGCCTCCTGCTGAACATGCTGCAAGTTAGCAGCACATTTCACGCTGGGCTCTTGCTGCAGTCATGTTGATGCAAAGCATGTGTGCTGCCTGTATCAATTCAGTCAGGGACAATCTCATAAATCCACGCCAAAAACAGGGAGTATCTGATACTTAGGGATAATGGGAACTGCAGATGTTGGAGAATCGGGCTCGCTTTGCAGAACACCTCCGCTCGGTTCACATTAAACAACTGCACCTCCCAGTCGCGAACCATTTTAACTCCCCCTCCCATTTCTCAGATGACATGTCCATCCTGGGCCTCCTGCAGTGCCACAATGATGCCACCCGAAGGTGGCAGGAAAAGCAACTCATATTCTGCTTGGGAACCCTGCAGCCCAATGGTATCAATGTGGACTTCACAAGCTTCAAAATCTCCCCCTTCCCCACTGCATCCCAAAACCAGCCCAGTTCGTCCCCTCCCCCCACTGCATCCCAAAACCAGCCCTGCTCGTCCCCGTCTCCCTAACCTGTTCTTCCTCTCACCCATCCCTTCCTCCCACCCCAAGCCGCACCTCCATTTCCCACCTACCAACCTCATCCCACCTCCTTGACCTGTCCGTCCTCCCTGGACTGACCTATCCCCTCCCCACCTCCCCACCCACAATCTCCTCTCCACCTATCTTCTCCTCTATCCATCTTCAGTCCGCCTCCCCCTCTCTCCCTATTTATTTCAGGACCCTCTCCCCATCCCCCTCTCTGATGAAGGGTCTAGGCCCGAAACGTGAAAAAAAGCTTTTGTGCTCCTGAGATGCTGCTTGGCCTGCTGTGTTCATCCAGCTCCACACTTCAGTAACTGATACTTAACCTCTTAGCTGGTTGTTCAAGTGTACGTAAAGACAACATTGAGTCATAGAGTTGTATAGCAAGGAAAAAAACCCTTCAGTCCAACTTGCCCATGGCGACCAGATATCCTAAATAAATCCAATCCCACTTGCCAGCATTCAGCCCATATCCCTCTAAACCCTTCCGATTCATGTATCACACAAGATGTCTTTTAAATGTAGTTATTGTACCATTTCCTCTGGCAGCTCATTCCATACACATACCACCCTCTGTGTGAAAAATTTTCCCCTTAGGTAAACCTCTCTCACGTCACCCCTCAGCCTCCAACACTCCAGAGAAAATAGCCCCAGCCTATTCAGGGTCTCCCTATAGCTCAAGCTCGCCAATCCTGTTAACACGATGGTTTGAAGATGAACAAAATGCTTTCTTGGTGCCCCAGAGAATATTGGTCCTTCAACTAACACCATGAGAAATATAGAAATACATGAACCAACAGTCGATTCATTTGCTTTTGGAACCTTTTATGATCAAAGCAACTGCCAGGTTTTCCAACATAAAAGCAATTCACTGAATAGTCAGCATCTGTGGAGAGAAAGCAGAGTCAACATTTTGAGTCCAGTGACCCCTCAGAAACCTTCTGAAGGAGGGTCACTGGACTCAAACACTAACTCTGCTTCTCTCTCTGTAGATGCAGCCAGACCTTCCGGCTTTCCCAAGTATTCTCAATTTTTTTTGTTTCAGATCTCCAGCATCCACAGTTCTTTGTTGTATTCATTTTCTGGGTGTTTGGTCATACAGAACATGAGTATTCTGAAATATTTTCAGCAATAAATCATTTAGTGTGCTCAGTTAGTCATGAAGTTCCTTGGAAATACTAGAGGTCATGACCTGGAACCAGACTGATCAAGTTGTTAAAAAAATGAATATGATATTTAAATATTGGTGCTAACCATCTACAAGGAACAAGCCAGGAGTGTGATGGAATACTCCCCACTTGCCTGGACGACTGCAGCTTAAACAACACTCAAGAAGCTTGACGCCATCCAGGACAAAGTAGCCCATTTGATTGGTACTATATTTACAAGCATCTGCTCCCTCACTGTCCCCTCACTGTCGTCAGGTTGAAATCCTGGAATTCTCTTCCTAATAGCATTGTGGGTTTTCCTATAGCACAAGGACCTCAGCGATACATAGGGAAGCTCATCACCACCTTCTCAAAGGGAAACCAGGGATAGGCAATAAATGCTGGCTTAGTCGGCTACAGCCACATCCTACAAGTGGATAAAAAAATTTCAGATATCAATAATTCCACAGGCTCATATCGGTATCTGTAACACAGCAGCACATCAGGTAAAAGTAATCATTAGAAATACTGTGTCCACAAGACCAGTTAGAGGCTAACAATTCTGTGGTGAGTAATTCACCTTCTGACTCCGCAGTGTCTGTCCATTACATACAAGTTAGGAATGTGATGGCATAGTCCCCGCTTGCATGATGGGTGCCGCTCTACAACAATGCTCAAGAATCTTAACACCATCCAGAGCAAAGCAGCTCACTTGATTACTGCCACATCCACAAACATTCTGTCACTCCATCACCAATGTTCAGTAGCAGCATTGTGTACCATCTATGAAGTGCAATGCATTAACTCAGCACTATTCCTCCAGGAACACTTTCCAAAACGACAATCTCTACCATCTAGAGGGATAAGGGTGAGAGATACATGGGAACACCAACATCTGTAAGTTCCTCGCCTACTCACGCATCATCCTGACTTGGAAATATATCACCGTTCCTTCAGGGTCACTGGGACAAAATTCTGATACTCCCTTCCTAATAGTATTGTGGGTATCTCCATATCCACAAGGACTACAGCAGAGAAGCTCATCATCACCTTCTTGGGGGCAGTTAAGGGTGCACAATGAAAGCTCACCAAGCCAACAATGCTCACATCCCATGAATGAACATTATAGAAATGTTGTGGAGGCTTTGGAGAATGTGCAGAAGAGGTTTACCAGGATGCTACTTGGATTAGTGGGTGTGAGCGATAAGGAGAGGATAGAAAAACTTGCTTTGTATTCTCTGGCATGGCAAAGATAGAAGCCTGTAAAATCTGTGATGCATAGATAGGGTCAACGGTCTTTTTCCCAGAGTAGAAATGTCTAATACTAGCGGACATGCATTTAAGGTGATGGGGGAGAGTTCAAAGGAGATGTGGGGGGAAGATGTTTGCACAGAGCGTGGTAGAAGTCTGGAATGTGCTCAGCTGGGGCCATGGTAGATACAACAGGTGTGTTTAAGGGACTTTTAGATAAGCACATGAACATGCAAGGGATGGAGAAATATGGATCCAAGGGTAGGCAGAAGGGATTAGTTTAATTTAGCATCATGTACAGCACAACATCGTGGGCAAAAGGGCCTGTTCCTGTGCTGTACAGTTCTGTGCTCTGTGTTCTAAGAATATCAAAAACAATTATCATGCACTGAGCCTTTCCAGGCATTACATAAATGTCAATGAAACTGTGGCAGCAAGTGTCTGAGGTGAGCCTAAGCTGTTTGCATGTCATATTGAATTTGTCAGTATCTTCCTTGAGCATCAGAAATTCCTACCTTGGATTTCAGCAACAATTTTTAACTGGAGATTTTGCAATGCAATGTGATTTTTGGATTGCAAGTGAGCAGACATCCTGTCTCAAGATCTATGTTGCACCATTTCAAACCCATCTTACAATCTCAGCAATATGTCCAATTTCAGGGACTGCAGCATTTTGCAATCAAAAATGTGATGTGGTAGGGAGGGAGCTAGGGAACTGAAGAATTGAGCAACAAGATGCCTTCAAAAATTGTGAATGTGTTCCCAGCTTCGTAGTTTGCTCTGACCAACACGTACAGTGCTGCAGTTTCCCTGTACTTGCCTGAGAAAGGTTCAGGGTAATGAGTCTTCCAAACTCAACCCACCTCAGTCTAACTGACTGTGACAACGCTGAAACTGATATAACTAGCCCCAGTGCTTCAAGCTTTCAAGAATATCAAAGTAAGGGAACGGTTCACTTGCAGTTAAACTTTCTGGGGGCTACTGGCGTAGTGGTAATCCAGAATCTGAGGCTAATGTTCATGGTTTCAAATCTCACCATAGCAGCTGGTAAAATTTGAATTCAATGGAAATTTGGAATAAAAAGCTAACCTAACGGTGTAACTGTTGATTCATAAAAAAAATTCTGGTTTGCTAATGTCCCATAGGGAAGGAAATCTGCTTTCCCTAGCTGTGATAGAATCCCTATAGTGTGGAAGCAGGCCATTTGGCCCTTCGAGTCCATGCTGACCCTTCAAAGGACATCCCACCCTGACCCACCCTATCCCTGTAACCTCACATTTCCAGCAGCTAATCCAGCTAGCCTGCACATCCCTGCAATTTTAGTACAGTCAATCCACCCGGCCTGCACATCTTTAGACTGTGAGAAGAAACCAGAGCACCCAGAGGAAACCCACGCAGACACGGGGAGAATGACCTGGTCTGGCCTATATGTGATTTAAGATACACAGTGGTTAACTCTTATTCATTCAATGAAAATAGACCAAGGAAGTTACTCAGTTACGGCCATTAGGAATGAGGAATAAATGCTGATCTAGTCAGCAACACTTAAATTCCATGAACAAATAAATTACAATCTTTTTCTTTAAAAGTCTCACATTTATATAACACCTTTCACAACATCGAATAGCTGTTCAGTTAATGTTGCACCCTGTAAGGGCAACATAGGGAGCATAAGAGCCACAAATTGTATGTAGCAAGTTCTTGTGACACGTATTGTCATAATGATCAGCTAATCTTACTCCTGTTGTCTCAATGACTGGGGCATCAGGAAAAGAAGGTTTCCCCTGAACTTACCTGCGTTGAAATAGAGCCATAGGACTGTTTACATCTTCCTGTGAAAGCAGTAACGATATCATTTCAGAGAAAGATAGCACTGCCATTAAATAAAGAAACTGATGTTTCTGACAGTGCAGTCTTGCACTGAGACTGTTGGCTTGGATAAAATCATGGTGCTCCTGGTAACCATCCAGTAAACCAGGACTGAACTTCAGACTGGAATTATGTGGAGGTGCCGGTGTTGGACTGGGGTGGACAAAGTCAGAAGTCACACAAAACCAGGTTTTATTGAAATCACAAGCTTTCGTAATCTGCTCCTTTGTCAGGTGAAGTGGAGGGAAGTGTGTAGTGAAGGACCACTTGATCAAGGTGTTTACTGGCTGCTTGAATTCTATGGCACAATGCTTTTGAATGAGTCAGAATCTCCAAGGGGGTTAGGGAATGAAAGTGGGGGTTGGTGTGAGATGGGGGAAAACCAGCAAAAGTACCCAACTAACTAAGGTGGGAAGACGTTTTGAATAAAAAAATGCTTAACTGAAATAACCTACCTTTAAGATTGTGAATAAAGCTATACCTAACCACAGCATAAATGTCAAACTCTACATGAGTCAGGGAGGAGAACTGAGATTGCATCATCTATAACTGATGAAATGTGAGTGAGTCATTGAGAAACTTGCTGAATCAATGGGTAACACAAAAACACAACAGAGTTTCTGTATTACTGCACAGCCTGATTGGTCAGTGCCCTGACAGATGGCTCTGAATCAGGAGTGAGTGTGAAGCAGAAATTATTTTAAGGTATTTGATACCCGTGGATGGAAGGTATAAGGCATTAAATCTAAATTCACATCCTGTGTGTATTGAATCATCAAAGATAAAGCTGAATGGAGAAAGGGAAGTTAAGTCAACATAGACCCAGAGGACTATTCCCTCACTTGAGAGAGATGACTGGTGGTGGCTTAACTGAGGGTCACTGTACCTCACGTGAAGGGAGAGATTCAGAAGGAGAGTTGTGAGTGGTAACATCAGAAAATGTGGGAACTGAACCCATTGCACGCCAGCCAACTGAGCTAAAACAAATTGGTGAAGGGTCGAGGTGAAAGGCAAGACCAACACAGGTCGAAAGTCTACAAATCATAAAGAAGCCTTTAATTGCCAATTAATTACCAGCTGTGCTGGTGTGCTTTCCTTTTCACACATGTAATTTAGAGATTCTGAAGTGAGATGCAAAATTATGACAGGCAGGCGTAGGCCATTCAGCCCATCAAGCCTGCTCAACCTTCCAATAGGGTCTAGGCCCGAAACATCGGCCTTCCTGCTGCTCTGATGCTGCTTGGCCTGCTGTGTTCATCCAACTCTACACCTTGTTATCTCTAATCTTAGCCTGCTCTATTCCCCATAACCATGCCTGGATAGTCAGAATGAAAATGCCACAGCTATGTCACTCACTAACTACCCAGCCCCATCTTGCTCCTTGCAGGAAACATCCCCTCCATCCCACCTCTGGGCCTTTGTTTTATTAATGACCTGCACCTGATCTTAGCACCACCCTCCACTCCTCCCAATTGGAATACTGGCCTATACTGGCCTGACATCTCCAAGGACTCTCTGAATGGGCCTGAAGCTTCAAGAGCCTATCCTCTGTCATTCATATGATAGCGAATGCTAGGGTGACCAATCAGGAGGCCCGTTCCCAGGAGTCTCTCCTGACAAAATGTGAGCCCACAAATTGATGCTAGAAATCTAGGGCATGAATACACCACCACAGTTAGAAAATTGAAATTCAGTTAATTAAATAAAACTGGCGTAAACAATTACCAGGGAGGGACTAAATTGAAAAATCTGGTTCACGAATATCCTTTAGGAAATCTGCCATTGTAACTTGAACTTGCCTAAATGTGACTCCAGACTCACAGCCTTTTAACTGGCCTTCCAAACCTCTCAGATATCTAGAAGGTGACTAATAATTACCCAATTAGTATAAATCATGACTTTGAAAATATTGAGCACATTCCATTGATGGTATAAAAGTGACTGACTCCAGGCACATTGTTAACTATTATATAAAGTTTAAAGAAAAACATCTCTACAGAATGGGAGATTACACCTCCCCAATTATTTAAATTACCTGCCCATCCCTCTCAATAATATCTCCCTCTGGGAAATGTCGGCGAGCCTACACCATTTCAACACTAGACACTGTGGCCATTTTTTGTCTTTATTCATTCATGGTATGAGGGCGTCACTGGCCAGGCAGCATTTATTGTTCATCCTAGTTGTCCAGGGAGCAGTTAGGAGTTAACCACATTGCTGCAGGTCTAGAGTCACATGTAGTCCAGATTAGATAAGGATAGCAGTTTCCATCCCTTAAGGACATTAGTGAACCAGATGGGTTTTCCCGACTATCAGCAATGGATTCACCGCCATTATTAGATTCTTAATTCCAGGTATTTATTGAGTTCAAATTCCACCATCTGCTGTGCTGGGATTCAAAACCAGATTCTCAGAAGGTTATCTAGGTCTGTGGATTAACAGTCCTGCAAAAATAGCACCAGGCCATCACCTTCCCCGAACTTGTCCTGCCCTTTACCTCCCAGCGCACAACCATACATCCCCACCCAAAGTCCACCACCACCCCCCCATGTTCAGTCAGCACCCCCACCCTTCCTCTCAATTCAGAAAGTCCTGCCTTTGTCTTGAAGAATAGCCCTAAAGGTGTCCACTCAAGTGTAGATCCCTGTGGATTATTATGTTTGAAGGCTGCCAAGACCATCTGTAGGAAGCGCCAGGAGTTCAACAATGGGGGTGGACTCATATTTTCTACTGCCGTTGTTTGCTTCGAAAAGCTTCATTAAAAACAAATAATGGCTCCTGGTCATGGAACAGAAAACAAACAGACTTTCAGTTCAGAGAATGGTTGAGGAACTTGTGTCACATAGCTACTTCACAGAAACTGGAATTGTACTCTTTGGAGAAAAGAAATTTCAGAGGAAATTTGAATGAGGTGTTCAAAATCATGAGAGGCCTGAGCAGAGTAGATGGGGAGATCCTGTTACCTTTGACAAAATGATCTAAAGTGAGGGAGTGTTGATTTGCAAAAGAAAAAGCAGCGACATGAGGCAATATATAGATCCTAGAAGCAGGAGTTTCCATATTTCCTTGTGGGTGAATCATTTACCCACGAGCATATGTCGAAACCCTCTGGCATCCAATTCGCTTCTTAAGAACAGACCATTTTGAAAAATTAAACTAAAAAACATGGCTCTTTGTGACAAGTTCTGTTAGAGAGCATGCATGAGCTGATGGGTCAAATGGCCTCTTTCTGTACTGTATGACTCGAAGAAGATCCAAACCTGAAATGATCCTCATCTGGCAGCCTTGTACAGAGCTCCAATGGCAAGTTGCTCCCAAATCTTAGGGTGCCCATCTAGCCAGAAAATGCCAGAGCCCATCAAGTGCTTACATTGGCTGGAGGTCCCAGTCCAGTACAATTGATTCTGCTGTAACACGATAGTTGCATTCTAGTGTAACATCACGTTATAGAAAATCATGCTATAGAAATAACAGGCCATGTGGGAAAAGTGGAGTTGGAGCAGAGCACCAAAATATATCACTCAACATCGCTCAAAAATCACTGAAAAGCCGAATGCAAGGGGTAGCACAGTTTGAATAAATGTTTCATTCATACCTAATAATGAAATAAAAGTAAACTTAACACCTCACCTGAAAAAAATGTCAGGATGACTTGATGCGGGAGGAGATTTTGAGGTTGCTCTGTTGTTAATGTAGGGGCTGAGGGCTGTCATTGTTATTATTACCACCTTCAGGTGCAGTTGTGGTTGCAGGGTTAAGGCAAAATATAGTTAACCCAGAAGTGGATGCCTGTGGTTCATTGACTTCTGACTCTTTCTTGGGGGTTGACTTAAAAAAGAATCCCATTTTTTCCGCTTTGCCCTTTTTCTTCTTTCATGAAGAAGCTGTTCATGGGGTTCCAAATAAGATCTTATTCCACAAACAGCTACACTGCCACATTCTGCATTGTAATGTTGTCTTCCAAGAGCTGCAAATGCTTCTTAACTTCCCTCAGGATAAAAGACAAAACAGGGGTGGAAAGATCTCCTGGTGCTGCATACTGGACTTCATCATCTTCATCTCCAGCTTCCACTTGCTCCTCAGCAACAAGTTACTGTAGATCAGCTGTAGAGATGTCTTCACAGTGAGTCTCAAGCAGCTCTTCAAAATCCTCACTCTCCACTTCTTGGAATCCAACTTGCTTTGCAAAATCAATTCAATGATCCTTGATTCTTAGGAGTTCCTCTGACGGATCATAGCCTTTAAAATCTTGAAAAAAATCTGGAAGAAGCTTCTACCAAACTGTATGCAAGCAGTCAGTACTGACATCACCCCAGGCCTCCACAATAACATCAATTGGATTCTTGATGTTAAAGCTCTTCCAAAACTGAAGAACACTGTCCTTATCCCCCTTGGTGGCTACAATCAGCCTCTTTAAGGTGCACCTTAAATAATAAGCTTTATAAGCTGCAATTGCACCTTGGTCCATGGGTTGTAAGCGAGAGGTTGTATTTGGGGGTAGAAATAGCATTTTGATACTTCTAGAAAGGTCACCAATGGTGGGAGGATGGCTTGGTGCATTGTTCAGTATGATGAGAATCCTGAAATCCAAATATTTCTCCACCATACTTTCTAAAAACATCTTCCAAAACATCAACAATAAGGTCAGAAAGAACTTGCCCCATCATCCAAACTCTTCTGCTTGCCCTAAAGTAAACACCTAAAGTAGACGTTCAAGTAATCGTTCAAGGTTGCACATATTCAGGACAAAGCCTACAAAATGATGCTGGCACAAAGACACTTTCAACTCTAACATTGCACATGCTCAGGACAAAGCACGCAAAACGATCACGTGATGTTGATGTGTGCTCCTCCAAGCACCAGTGGAACTGCAGTAAAGCCAACACAAGTTCACATTGTAGAGATAGCGTTCCCCTATTCATCAGTCGCGTTAGAGCCAATTTGTGTTGTCGCAACACTCGTAATAGCAGAACCAACTCTACCTAAATCTCGGAGATAATGGGAACTGCAGATGCTGGAGAATCCGAGATAACAAAGTGTGGAGCTGGATGAACACAGCAGGCCAAGCAGCATCTTAGGAGCACTGCTGCTTGGCCTGCTGTGTCCATCCAGCTCTACATTTTGTTATCTCTATACCTATATCTCAATAGCTCTAATAGCTCCTCCTATAACCCAGTAGCAAACTGGTCACATGCTCCTCAGAACCTCTCTGCTATGTTAACAGCTCCATATGAATGTGGATTAGTTTTCACATGGTTGAAACCAAGGAAGCAAATGCTTAGGTAAATCATGACATTTGATGGAAACTTCCAATCAGTTTCTTCCCTTAGTGTAAAAACAAAACAACCTTGTGATTTCAACAACAGTCACTGACTGAAGAGCTAGCAACTCTTTCACAGTGTGGTGTGATTCTTGAAGCTGCGAGTTTAGCAGATATCCTGTCTCAGGACCCAAGTTGCACCATGTCAACATATCTCACAATCTCTGTGACATGTCCTATTGCAGAGATTTTGTTGTTTTGCAAGCAAAAAAGATTATATCAAGAAGGCAGCAAGGATTACCCAATTAATCTCAACAGATTAGAAGGTAAAGTCATCACAGTCTGACTATAGGATTGCTCCCTTATTAGAGAGAGACAATGGGTGGTGGTTTAACCTGAGGGCTGAGGGTCACCACACTTCAGGTGAGGGGGGCAGGTCGAGAAGGAGAATCCTCAGCCAGTGTAGGATTTGAAGACATGTTGTTGGCGTCACTCTGCATTGACAACCAGCTGTCCAGCCAACTGAGCAAGACCCCTAAAACACTTCGTGAGCCCTGAAGTTTTGGTAGGTGTTATGTAAATGCAAACCCCCTATGTTCCTTCTGTGTAGAAAGGACAGCTTTGAAAAGAAGTGAAGATTTTCATTGATATGGCTGCTCTTCTTCGAGTCGGGATCGTTTCATGTCCAGGTGTGAGGACCTAAAAAGGACTTTGGTTTAATGTCTTCCTGAAAGACACTCCCTTTGAATTTCAGCCCAGATTCTTGTGCTTCAGTCTCTGAAGTTGGAATTAAAAACACAGCTTCTGACTCAGAATGGTTGCAGTGAGCCACAGCTGACTGTACTTGCTCAGTCAGTACACAGAATTACTCAATACATGTTGAGGAATCACAGGCACACTCCCAAGTTTCTTTAGTTCCCTTACTGAGAATGTGCATTTATTAACTCAGTCTTTTGAAATACCTTGTAAACCACGCTGCCATACTTCCCATCCCAGTAAGTGCTTTCCAGAACAAATTGAATTTTACCAAATCTGGGGGCTGCATAGGGCAAGAGTGAAGCTATGACTTGTTCCCATACCCCCCCCCCCCAACAAATCTCTTGGCACCATCCCACTCCCAACATAATGATTTTGGAACTTGGAATGATGAGCAGGAGCAGACCATTCAACCCCCTATTTAGATCCTGGCTAATCTACCTCTGCACCAATTGCCTGCACTTACCCCACATCCCTTGATATCTTACCCTGGAGCAGCATTTGTTGGCTCTTCTGAGAGTTGTTACCCTCTGAAAGTGGAGTCACAGGTAGACAGGGCAGTGGAGAAGGCTTTTGGAGCACTGGCTTTCATCATTCGGGGCAGTGAATGCAGAAACAAAGACAGAAGTTGCTGGAAAAGCTCAGCAGGTTTGGCAGCATCTGTAAAGAAAAAATTCAGAGTTAACATTTCAGGTCTGGTGACTCTTCCATTCCGAGGAATGGTCACCGGACCCGAAACGTTAACTCTGATTTTTTCTTCACAGATGCTGCCAAACCTGCTGAGCATTTTCCAGCAACTTCTGTTTTTGTACCTGATTTACAGCATCTACAGTTCCTTCAGTTTTCATTGAGTATGGAAGTTGGGAAAATATGTTGCATTGTACAGGATGTTGGTGAGGCTACACTTGGTGTATTATGTTCAGTTTTGGTCACCTTGCTATAGGAAAGAGTGCAGAAGAAATTTACAAGGATGTTGCCAGGACTCAAAGAACTGAGTTACAGGGAGAAGTTGGATAAGCTAGGACATTTTTCATTAGAGCATAGGAGTATGACAATGGTTCTTATAGAAGTGTACAAAATCATGAGAAGCATGGATAGGGTGAACGTACTCAGTCTTTTTCCCAGGGTTGGAGAATCGATGACTAGACGGTATCAATTTAAGGTAAGAGAAGAAAGAATACATGGGAACCTGAGGGATTTTTTTTCACACAGAGGGTAGTACACATACGGAATGAGCTGCAAGTAGAAGTGGTTGAAGCAGGTATGTTAGCAACAGTTAAAAGGTATTTGGACAAATACACGGAGAGGAAAAGTTTAGAAGGATATGGGCCAAGTGCAGGGAAATGGGGTTAGCGTGGATAGACGTTTTAGTCGGCCTGGACCAGTTTAGGCTGAAAGGCCCGTCTCCATGCTGTAGGGCTCTGTGACTCAATGACTTTCACTGAAATGAGCTGGGGATGAGGGGAATTGGAGAATGGAAGTTTGAGTGTGTTTATGTTTTTTCAAGATCTTGTTGTATCAATTGAAAACAAAATAACTTGGGAAAGAGGCAAACTTTCAAACTTCTGTACCTCTTCTTAAATTTTCCCTCTGCTGTTGACCCTTATAACAGAAGCTGCTGAAGATTGCACAACTCTGAAAGTCCGATGAATAACTCTGAGAAGATCTAAAGAGAATCACATCACCACATGCAGATGGGGTGAATAATATTTAGCTTTAAGGGAGGGTAACTATTGCAAAACATGTTAAATGCTTGCACAGCTTGCAAATATATGTAAGGCTGTACTTCTGCCTAAATTACACATACTCATCCATCCACAATTAGAACCCTGTGGAGGGTTTTTGTGGTGTCTGAAAACTTTTACAATAAGCCACTTGTTGAAAGAAAAAAAGAGGAATTATTTATTTCTTAATTCCTATTCTGCTCTTTCAGAAGTATGAAACCAATGATGTAAAATTTCACCCTGAGAAACATATATCAACCTCAAGGCACCAAGATACCTCTGACTTCCTGGGAGGTCCAGATCCTTTTTCTCACAGTCTGGAGACTTCTGAGACACTTGAAGGGACAAATATGATGAGCACAGCAGGGAACTGCATTTGGAAAGCACCTAGGATGCCAACAAGCTCTCTCCGCCCACTGGGTGAGAGGTTCATTGATAAAAATGCACTCCCCCCCCCCCCCCCCGCATTATGGAAAGTAGGGGGCTTTCCCCTGATGTGGGATTCCCCCACAGGTCTTAGAAAAGCCTGTTTCATCTCAAACTGGGATGTTGATGTTTCAGAGACATCTTTACCCTGCTGCTTGACTTTCAGAACATTGAAGATGCCACCATACAGTTCATTGGACACTGGGGTGTCTCTTATACCTTCATTCTGAGGTTGCTAGCATCCATTGTTCATCCCTACCATTGCCTAACTCAATAGCTTTTCAGGCCACTTCAGCAGGCTGTTAACATCTAACTATGTTGAATAGGGACTGGAGTCACTTGTAAGCGCAGACTGCAAGAGAGCACTGTTCCTTCCCCAAGGGGCATGAATGAATTCAAAAAATTCAAATTTAATAATTTTTAATAACAGGCAAATCGCTTCACAGTAACTTTTACAGTGCAGTTCAACCATTGATCGATTATTTCAAACAAAATTCAAATTCTGAAGCTGTGCATGGAGGGATCCAGCTCCAGTTGGAGGCAGAAAGCCTCTTAACATTTAAAAAGTCCATAAATGTACATTTTTGATAACAAGGTATACAGGCCTTTGGGCTAAATGCTGGAAAATGGGATCGGAATTGTTACATCGCTGTTTTTGACCGGCACAAACTCAAGGGGCTGAAGGACCTTTTTCTGTGCTGCAGACCTCCATGACTCAATATTTCAGATCCGCTAACCTAATCAATAGAAGCAACAGATTTATATCAAAATGATGGCTTAGGTTTAAGTACTTCTTCGCTGGATGGACCCGTCAGTTGAATTCATTGAGTAAGCAATTCTGATTTTTAAAAAATTTTTACTGACACGTTAATGCTTCAAAAAACATCTCTGTCATCATTTGAGTTATTGTTCTTGATAAATCCTACCCAAGTGCTGGTATGGGCTCATTGTCTGAGAAACCACAAGTTTGTGGTTTACTGTGACACATCTTGCATCTTGAGAAACGTTTCAATAAGCCTTCCCTCACTGTTCAATTGTCACTCGATGCTTCTTAACAGTTTCCTATCCTCTTGTTCAGTCACCAAGACACTTTGGAGAATTTTGCAACTCCATGTGGTGAGTGGTTGTGGGCTCAGACGAGAACAGATTGCATAGACTGGTCTTGAGGTCCCTTGAGTACAAACGGATAAGTGAGATGCTGAAGATGCTTAATTGATTTGATGTGGTAGGCAGAGAGAAACTCATTCCTGTCGTGTGTGGGGATAGTCCAGGCTATGGGGACATAGACATTAAACCGGAGTTGGGTCAATCAGGGGTGATGCCAGAAACAGTTTTTCATTTAGCGTTGTGGAAACCTTGAACTTTTGCCCCACTGTCGAGACGAATTGTAAATTGAAAATATCAGATTGAGATGGATAAATGTTTGTCAGGCAAAAGTGATCAAGAATATGGAACCAGCATTGGTGAATGGAGTTAGGGAACGTAATTTTAAAGTGGAAAGCAGGTAGCTTAGGGAGGAATTTGAGGAAAACCTTTTACCACCCAGAGGATGGTGGGGATCTGGAATGCACTGCCTGGGAAGGTAGTTGAGGCAAACAAAAACTCACAACCTTTAAACAGTACTTAGATGGACATTTGAAGTATCGTAACATTCAAGGCTATAAGCCTAGTGTGGAAAGGTGAGAGTAGTGTAGGGAGTAGCATTGTTTTGATCGTACAGGCTGGATGGGCCAAAGGGCTTCTTTTGTTCTATTCTGTACGATTCTATGATAACAGATCAGCCATGACCTAACTGAATGACAGAACAACTTCAAGGGACTGAATAGCCTCTTTCTGTTCTAATGAGCCTATGCATGTTCCTGCCTATGACCTGCTGAAGGATGTCATTCAACCCACCATTCCTGTGTTGGCTCTTTGAAAGATCAAGCCAAATAGACTTAATACCAATAACCCTGCAAACATATTCTCTTTCAGGTATATGCCTGTTGAAAATTACAGTTGAATTTGCTCCTACCACCACAGTTTAGAATCATAGAATCCCTACAACATGGAAGCAGGCCATTCAGCCCATCAAGTCCACACCAATCCTCTGAAGAGCATCTCAACCAGATCCACCCCAACCTCATATTTCCATGGTTAATTCGTCTAGCCTACATATCCCTGGACACAATGGGCAATTTAGCATGACCAATCTACCTAACCGCCACATCTCTGCATTGTGAAAGGAAAACCACACAGACAAAGAGAGAAAGTGCAAACATCACTCAGGGAGTCACCTAAGGGGGGGGAGCAAATCTGGATCCCAGATGTTGTGAGGTAACAGTGCTAACCACTGGGCCACTGTGCTACCCAATTTTGGAGCAGTGCTTTCTAGATTGTAACAAATAATTGAGTAAAGAACATCCTCAGATGCCCCCAGACATTTCTGAATCATCATCAGTCTGCGTCCTCTGTGAAAATAGCATCTCCTTAATCACACTAACGAAAGGTCACATGGAAGCATGGCTGCAAGAGAAGATTAAGAGATGATTGGATTGTGAGGTGGGGAGGGGAGTTTGAGTTTCTTTGCAGAAGCCATCTACGGTTCTAATCTGAACTCGGATTTCATTAACAACCACACGTGTTTTTTCAGTGCCTTTAACGTAGTAAAATGTCCCAGAGTACATGAGAGTTATCAATAAATGTTTATGACTGAGTCACATAAGGAGATATCAGAGGTGAGTTTTAAGTAGTGTTTTAAAGAGGAAAGAGAGGTCAAGATGTGAAGGTATTCTGGGAGGGAAGACCAGAGATTTGGGTCAGAACAGCTAAAGGCTCAGTCACCCAATGGTACCACGATTAAAATTAAATGGTTCAAGAGGCCAGATTTGGAAGACCGCAGTGATCACGGACAGTTGTAGGGCTCCGAGAATGGGAGAGTTTCCAAGGTAACACTGAGAACCTTAACAATGAGAATTTGTCGGCTCAGGAGCCAATGTTGATCAGCAAGCGCAATGGTGTTGCAAACATAACTTGTTGCAAGTATGGGCAGCAGAGCTGTGGATGAGTTTATGTTTATGGAGGCAGAAAATACAGACATAAAAATTTACAAATAAGGAGCAGGAATGGGCCATTTGGTCCATCAAGGCTGCTCTGCATTTCAAAAGGATTTGTTTGTGGTCTCAACTCCACTCCTGTCTATACCCTCTACATTCCCTGACTCCCTTTCTAGTCAATTTCTACAATTACCTTAAAAACGTGACCCAGCCAGCCTCTGAGGAAGAGAGCTCCACAAACTGAAGACTCTCACAGGGGAAAATAATTCTTCTCATTTCCACCATAAATGAGAGACTCCTTATTTATAAAGTAGGGGCATAGATAAGGTGAATAGCAAGTGTCTCTTCCCTAGGGTTGGAGGGGTTTCAAAGCAAGCGGGCATATTTTTAAGGTGAGAGGAGAAAGATTGATAAAAGACATGAGGGGCATATTTTTTTACACAGAGAGTGATTCATGTATGGAATGAACTTTGAGAGGAAGTGGTATTTGTGGGTACAGTTCTGTTTAAAAGACTATTAGGTAGACACATGAATAAGAAGCATATGGAGGAATTTTGGCCAAGGATAGACAGGTGGGACTAGTTTAGTTTGGGATTATGGTCGAAATGGACTGGACTGAAGAGTTTATTTCTGTGCTGTATATCCCTATGGCTCTATCTACTCTGTCAAGGTCTCTCTGGCTTTTATGTTTCAATATGATGGCTTCTCATTCTTCTGAACTCCAATGGATATAGACCAAATTTGTTCAATCATACGTCTAAAGATTAGATCATCATCCCAGGAATCAGTTGACTGAACTTCCTAAGAAATACTTCTGATGCAGTATGTCCTTTCTTAAATAAGGAGACCAAAATTATACATCATACTCTCTGTGGGGTGTCACTTATAACAACTACAGCAAGCCACTAATATTATGTTCAATTTCCCTTTCAATAGACAACAGAATTCCATTTGCCCTCCTATTCACTTGTTGTACCTGTAGACTAACTTTGTGTGATTCTTGCAAAAGGATACCCAGATCCCCTTGTACCACAGCATTCTGCAGTCACTCTCCAATATAAATGATATGCTGCTTTTCTATTGTTCCTGCCAAAGTGGACAAGATCACATGTTCCTACATTATATTCTTCTGCCTTTTTTTTGCCTTTTCATGTATCCTGTCTATATCTCATTGTAAATTCCCCATGTCCTTTTCCGAACTTAACTGCCCACCCAGGCTTTTGTTTGCATGTTTGGCAAATCTGCAATTTACCGACTGTTAGAAAATAAAGCAATTTGCACCCAACAAATGCATCCGAGTTAAAATGGGACAGGCATCTAGCAAACATTCACTTAAGTTACAACAACACACACCAGTAACTCTACATTGGTACAGTCTATTGGAGTTGGAACATCAAACATTGACTGTCATAACAGGAAATTATCTACAACAAACAGACAGTTAACAAGCAATGCTCCCAACCAGCACTGTCCATTCTGAAAATAAAGCCAAATGTGATGTGATGTTGCATTTCCTTTCTTTACCATCAGAAGGGGGCACTGATTGGTGCCCCTGCCCTACCCCAGAATGAGAGATTGAGGATCTCTGAACCTTTCACACACAGCAACTAATCTGTGTTGACATCACTTGCTGCCCCGCACAAAGTCTCAGAGATACTAGCCAATATTTCCACCATCAGCCAAAATTTCAGCTCTTCCAGCAGTTAATAAGGGGCAGGGCAGTGATGGGAAGTAACTGTGTTTTCTCTTCATCACTCAAACCAATTGAAAAGCCTCCCACTCAAGCAAAAATGACATGATCCAACAATGGCCTGAGTCTCGTTGCTTTAGTCCTGGCTTCAAACCAAAATACAGCTGAGTGAGCAGTGTCTTGCAAAAAAGCCCAATCTCTTGCACAAGAGCTTCCGTGAACCTGGTCCAGATCTTTTGCACGATGTGTCATCACCCTTTTAACTTTCCCCAGAAACTGGTGAGATCCTTGGAAGCAAGAACGGGGGGATATTGAGCAACCGAGAGCAAGTCTGTATTTAGTAACTCATCTCTTTTTCTGAGACATTGTGTGAAATGGCCAGTTGCCCATGCAATGCTAAATCAGACTGCGGTTTATTGTAAATTAATTTGGCTTCCTCTCAAATGCTAATATGTCAATTACCGAACTTTTTATAGTTTAATGGATTTTGCACTTGTTCATTCTCCGCCAACTAATGTAAACTCGATAAAATTTCCTTTTCTCACTCCAATTGCCGTCTCCCAATCTATGCTAACTATGTTGAAGTATTAGCCAGGCTCTCCAAATCAAGCCAGTTCTGTCATTAATCCTCACTCCTTTCCTCCCACAAACAAATACCTCTCTCCATATTCCTCTCACTCACTGATTCCTCCCCTTCAGAATCACGTCCACCTTCTCTGTTGATTTCCCTCTCTCCTCCCAGTCGTTCTTTACCTCCTTCCTGACCAGTAGCCTCCCAGTGCCCCATTGTAGGTCACCATTAACTCCAACCTCATGGATATGAAGAGCTGCCCCTGAATACCTGGTCATTGTCTGTAGCCCATGGTTAATATGCCGGTGGGGCTCAACTTTCGGTGAGCCTCAAGCCTCTGGCCTTGAATATCGGATGCCATGGGAATATAATTTTACAACCACTGCAACAAGTTGATTCAGTTTATTGCTGCATTTGAAAGATAGTGCCACCTAACAGAGAAGTAGACCATTCGGCCTTGGGGGTATAAGGGATTGGGGTGGTGTAGTGGCGATCACCTTAGGCTAGCAATCCAGAACCCCAGGTTAATGCATGGTCTCAAATCCTACCAAGGTAAATGGAACTTGAATTCAATAATAATCTAGAGCACAAAGCTAGCCTTATGGTGACCAAGTAGCAGCTGTCTACTGCTGTTTCTTTTTACAAAACAGCGGGTTCATTAATGCTGTTTAGGGAAAGAAATCTGCCATCCTTACCAGGTCTGGCCTCCATGTCACTCAAAACCCACAGCAAGGTAGTTGATTCTTAACTTCCCTCTTGGTATTTAGGGACGGGCAGTAAAATGGTGGCATGATGACCCAGTGGTTAGCACTGCTGCCTCACAGTGCTAGAGACCCAGGATCGATTCCACCCTCAGGCAACTGTCTGTGTGGAGTTTTCACATTCTCCCTGTATCTGTGTCTTTCCTTCGGGTGCTCCCACAGTCCAGAAATGTGCAAATTAGCTGGATTGCCCAGGCTATGTTTCCCATAGTGTCAAGGGATGCTTAAACTAGGTGGATTAGCCATGGGAAATGTTGTGTTACAAGGATAATGTAGGGGAATGGGTCTGAGTGGGATTGTCTTTGTGCGGTTGGTGGAGGCTGGATGGGCTGAATGGCCAGCTTCCACATTGTAGGGATTCTATGAAATGTTGGCCGAGCCAGTGATATTCTCCTTCTATGAGTAAATACAAACACACTCTTGAAATGATAATATGCTCAAACCCAAATAGCGAAATCCTGAACCCTCAGACTCCTGACTCAATATCAGCCCCAGTGGGCCCAGCTAAGCTGCGGATGGAAGAGTTAAACTCTAAGCTGAGGATGGAAGAGTTAAACTCTAAGCTGCGGATGGAAGAGTTAAACTCTAAGCTGAGGATGGAAGAGTTAAACTCTAAGCTGCGGATGGAAGAGTTAAACTCTAAGCTGCGGATGGAAGAGTTAAACTCTAAGCTGCGGATGGAAGAGTTAAACTCTAAGCTGAGGATGGAAGAGTTAAACTCTAAGCTGCGGATGGAAGAGTTAAACTCTAAGCTGAGGATGCTAGCAGCAAGTATTTTAACTCAAGTTTGGACAGATGGATAGAAACTCTGGCAGGGAGAGTTTGAAGCAAGGGGCAGTAGCCTTGTGATAGCCTGGACTGTTCAGAGGGAGAGCTCTTCACACAACTGGGTAGTGGAAAGCTGAAACTCTCTTCCCCACAATTTAAATTCATAGTCATAGAATCACACAGCATAGAAACACGCCCTTCAGCCCACCATGTCAATGCCGACCAAAAAATACCAAACCACATTTATCCCATTTACCTGCAGTTGGTCCATAGCCTAGTATGTCCTGGTATTTCAAGTACTCATCCAGAAACTTCTTAAATATTGTGAGAATAACTGCCTCCAGTACCGTCTCAGGCAGCACCATCCATATTTCTACCATCCTCTGGGTGGAAAAAAATTCTCAGATCTCTTCTAAAACACTTACTCCTCACCTTCAGCTTATGCCCTCTGGTCTTAGACATATCTGCCATGGGGAAGAGAGGCTCACGATCTACTCTGTCTATACCTCTCATAATTTTGTATACCTCAATCAGATCCCATCACCGGACCTGTAACGTTAACTCTGTTTTCTCCTCCAAAGATGCTGCCAGACCTGCTGAGCTTTTCCAGCAACTTTGTTTTTGTCCCCTCCGCTCCCCCACCACCTCAGCTTCCTCTGTTCTGAGGAAAACAAACCCAGCCTGTCCGGTGTCTTCTCACAACTGAGAGTTTTCACCCCCAGGCAACCCCCCTGGTAAATCTCCTCTGTACTTTCTCCAGTGCAATCACATCCTTTTGATAGGAGCAAATTACCGCAGATGCTGGAATCTGTACTGACAATAAGAAATACTGGAAATCACAGCAGGTCAGGCAGCATCCATGGGGAGCAAGAGAGAGCCAGCTAACATTAAGAGTCGAAATGACTCTTCATTGGATTTTAATTTCTCTCCATGGAAGCTGCCTGGCCTGCTTCGATCTCCAGCACTTTTTGCTTTCAACATCCTTTTGATAGTGTGGCAATGAGGACAGAACACAGTATTCCATCTGGGGCCTAACGAATGCTTTGTAATTATTAAAACAGAGAAGCTAGGAGCAACAGTAGGCCATTCAGCCCTTCGACCCTTCAATATCCCAACACAATTGACATATTGCATCAGCGAGACAGCTTGGGCTCAATAGTAAATTTAGAAACGGAGATTGTTGAACAATTTGTGGAGGCAAGGCTGTTTAGGGTTAGGGAATCAATGCAGGTAAATAGAGTTCAGATACGGGTCGACCACTATCTAAATGAATGGTTGAATGCCCTCCCCCTGTTAGAATAAAAGGTTGGAACAGGGAAATGCATGATATTAGAACAGACACAAAGTTCCTGATTTACAGCATCCGCAGTTCTTTTGGTTTTTATTACGTGATACTAGAGGCAGTTCTGCAGCATTTCTTCTACACTCTTGTAAATATTCAATTATTGCATTGCACTTTCCTAAAATCACCTCCTTGATCTTCTTGGTGAGTGCAAAGAAGCGTCTGACTCAGTACCCACTTGCTTCATCCAGTTGTATCACCACGCAGGAATGTGAGAACATGACCGTGATGTTGCCCATGTGCTTTGTGCAACGGAACTGCATCCGCAGGAGCGTGTTTAATTCATGCCGGATGTGCCTTTTAAACAAAGTTTACAGAGCTCTAATCCCTAACCCATCAATAGCAGACTGCATCTCTAATCCCCTTTCCCTCTCTGTGTTTGATCTGCCTGTGCCCTACTGAATGTTTTCGCTGCTGTGACTGGGGTTCCACATTTTGTGCTGACCATGTCACAGCTGGGGGAAGCCAGGAGCCGAAGGAGCCATCAGGCATGACAATAAATGGAAAGACCATTCAGTTTGTACCAGTTTCCCACCAGTAACAAGAAAAGGATGGGCAAGAGGAGGATTCACAGCACTTTGAGCCTGCTCCAATTAGATCACAACAGCTCTGTATCAGAGATAGTGGGAACTGCAGATGCTGGAGAATCCCAGATAATAAAGTGTGAAGCTGGATGAACACAGCAGGCCAAGCAGCATCTCAGGAGTACAAAAGCTGACGTTTCGGGCCTACACCCTTCATCAGAGAGCTGATGAAGGGTCTAGGCCCAAACGTCAGCTTTTGTGCTCCTGAGATGCTGCTTGGCCTGCTGTGTTCATCCAGCTTCACACTTTATTAGCTCTCTATCTCAGCTCCATTCACCTACCATATCTCAATATTCCTCAAAGTGCTTTGCTAACACCTGCCCTCACTTCACCCCAGCCTGAACAGCTTAGTGCAGAAGAGGGCTCCAGATTTCTGTCTCCTGTTGTGTGTGACAAAACATTTCCAGATCTCACCCTCTCAATGGCTTGGCTCACAGTTTGAGGTTATGCTCTTTTGTCATGGGCATTCTCACTGAAAGAAATAGTCTCTCTCCTGTCTTCTAAACTGAAAGTACAGCTCCTCCTACATTGTTCTGTCGAACGCTCCCAGGACAGGTGACAGCACTGTGTTCGATACAGAGTCAAGCTCTCTCTATTCCTTTTTAAACAGACCCTGGTGAGGCACTACACCAAAGTACGAATTAACATTAATGGTAACCAATATAAGGAAACAGAATCTTAATGTTGTCTGAGGTCATAATGCATCCCAGCCCCAGTGGAGCCCATTCTCTCTCGACTCTGTGAACCTCTCATTATCCTCAGCCCCTCAATTAGTTCACCGTTCAGCTTTGTGTAGTGACAGGAATACAGACCGAAACTGTTCATCCACAGCTGACAGCTCATTGCATCTACAATTTGGATTTGAGTTCTACCACTTGCAATGTTGCATTTTGCAATCTTTCCTAACAAGTTTGGAAGCCACATAAACAGTGCACAGCATTAAATAGAAAGGGCAGCACAAAAACAGACCATTTGGCTCAAGTATGTTCTGCAGGCTATCTATGAGGCAGGTGGAACCCCAAACGAGGCATAGTGATGGATGACAGTTCTGGAGGGCACTACACTGAGTATATATAGTGCAAACATTGCAAACACATGGCATGATCATCTTCTATTGCTCTGACATTCTTTACAACCTGTACAATGACAGGGAAACATCAAACAAAGAGAAATATACAACAGGCAGTAATAACAAAGGGCTGTCTCCCCTCACCTTCAGCAAAAAAAATGCACCTGTTGCAGAATTTGCATGTTTTGGCCTACCAGGAATACTACAAAAAAGGGGGCTAAAGACCGACTGCAACATTGGTGCATGCTAGTGACCTGAGGGTGAGGATTACGAAATTGACATTAGATCGAGAACAGCCGTCTCAGCAACACTACACTACATGTAATGAAACGGTAAATGGCTCTTCCTCATTCTGAGTTCCACTGGTCAGCTACTGCCGAAATGACTTAGGATGAAAGAGTTTCAATCAACCGACAAAGTCACGAATCTCAAAATTGACTATTTAACTTCTAATATCAACATTACTGGTAACATTGACTACAACTGCTGCAACATCCATCTATCTGCATTTCACTAACCATTCAGAGTCTGGTCCCTTTTTTTAAACCTTTATCTTTTTGGACTCACCTCCTATTTTTAACTGAAAAAGAGAAATGCTGGCGATCACAGCAGCTCAGACAGCATCCACGGAGAGGGAGCAAGCTAATGTTTCAAGCCTAGGCAAATCTTCATCAGTGCTTCTTGTCAGTTCTGATGAAGAGTCAGTCAGGCTTGAAATGTTAGCTTATTTTCTCTCCATGGATGCTGCCTGGTCTGCTGTGAAATCCAGCAGTTTTTGTTTTCGGTACCAATTCCAGTATCTGCAGTAATTTGCTCCTCTCTCTTATATTTCATCTGTGTGTATCTGTCATGCATTGCTCATGTTTAGTAACTGATATATCCAGTCTTTTTATTAATTCACAAAAACCTGATAAATTGACATCATTTAAAATTTCAGCTCATTGAGATCTCAGAGATATGTATTCACAAGGAAAGGGATGCTTCTAAACTTAGTTGTGACTAACCAAGGGAGCTGGTCCTTAACCAAGGGAAGTATTTCACACCCTTCAGCATCCAAGTATTTAACTGGATGAAGAATCCAATCCAGAAGCCTAACAAATTGGGGATTCGTTGTAACAACATCAGGAAACACTTCATCACAGAATAGGTAGTGGGAATGCCCTGCTGTGGAGGCCAGAGGCCAGTCGAAAGTTTCAACACTGAGATTGATGGATTTTTTTTGTCAAGCACATTATGATGATGGAGATTTTATACAGATCAGCCACAATCTAATCAAATGTTCGACATATGTGGAGGTGCTGAGCAGCCAATGTCACTTTCTGTATAACATCATGAGGGGCATAGATAAGGTCTTTTCACTAGGGGAGGGGAGTTCAAAACTAGGGAGCATATTTTTAAGGTGAGAAGGGTAAGATTTAAAAGGGACCTGAGGGGCAACTTTTTGACACAGAGGGGTGTTTGTATGTGGAATGAACTGCCAGAGGAAAAGGTGGATGTAGTACAGTTACAACATTTGAAGGACATTTGGCCATGTACATGAATGGAAAACGTTTAAAGGTATGTGGGCTAAATGCAGGAAAGTTGGTCAGCATGGATGAGTTGGACCGAAGGGTCTGATTCAGTGCTGAATAACTCTATAACTCTATTGAAATTACAATAGCAGTCCGAAACTGACATAAGACTGCAGTTGAGGTAATTAAGCAACTCTGACAGTTTCAGGGCTCAGTCTGAATGCTGCATTAATTAACTCTTAATTAACCTCTCAATGTGTCTCCATGAAAATTGATTCAGCCTCCTCTTCAATTTGCTAGGGCTGTCATTGCCTTCAACAACAACTTGCATTTATATAACACATAGGAAAATGTCCCAAGGCAGTTTACACTGAACAAAAAGTTTGGCTTGCAGCCACATAGGGAGATATTGGGATCAGTCTCCAAAAGCTTGCTCAAAGATGTAGGTTTAAAGGTCTGTCTTAAAGGGAGGGGAGAGAGAGAGAGAGAGAGAGAGAGAGAGAGGAAGCAAAATAAAGAGATTAAGGGAGTGAATTCCAGTATTTAGGGCTTTCGCAGCTGAAATTTGCAGTAAAATTTGGGGAGTGTCAGAGATCAGAATTAAATGAGGAAAGGCATTTGAGGAGTTTGTAAAGATCAAGATGTTTAGAGAGATGGGGAAGAATGAGATTATGGAGGGATTTGAAAACATGGATGAGAATTTTCAAGTCAAGACATTGGTTCTGACATAAGACTACAGCCAATATTGGTCCATGAGCTTGAGAGCTGGGTGTGAAAAACTGCGAAGAAGTTCCATCCTGGCTACCTAACATTGGAAGAACCTCCTCATTTTGGCACCTTCCAAATCTCTTTAAATTCTTCTGAGATTTTGCTCTATTACCTCACCTCAACCTTTACAACAAATACTAATCAATTCCAGATATTCCCTACCCTCTCCGCTGAGTAATCATTAATAAAAAGCAGACTGCTTGCCTGATTTCCTTCCCTGCGCTCCACTCTGCCTCCTTGCAGCTCATGAACTGTGTTAAACAAATCTAGCAGAATGAACTCAAATTCAATAATAGTTCTCTAGAGGGATTTGCATAAATGCATGAAGGGGAAGATATTGAAGGGGAATGGGGAAAGAACAGCTGATTTGGTGTTTACTTGGGCCAGTGTAGAACTGATGGGCCAAATGTCCTCCTTCTGTATTGTACTAGTGTATTATTCTGCAATTTTACTGTTCATTTATCTGTATCTATTAAATAACAAACAGCAATACCATATGGCAAACCTACCCTTACGGGGCTATTAATCGTGAGTGTGAGCTCTCTCAGTTCCCAGTTACCATTTAAAAGTGTACAGAAATGGAAAATCTTGTTCTGTTATAATGATGCTGGCTTTCCTGGGTCATAAATAATTCCACTTATAATTATTGATCTTACACTAGAGATGGTTGTACCCTGTTTGCAGATGTTGAAATCATGTCAGGTTCAGTTTTACTAACCTGTAGGTCCTGGGGTAGTTACAGTTCTTCAGTTCACAGCCACAGATTGAAAGTTAAGTGTAACAAGCTTTTAAAATGCATTCATACAATTCCTACAGTTTGGGAATAGGCCATTCAGCCCATCGAGTCCACACCACCCCTCCGAAGAGCATCCTAGCCAGATCCATCCCCCAACTTACTTTTCCCAAGGCCCATCCACCTCGTCTGTGCATCCCTGGACACTGCGGGCAGTTTACCATGGCTAATACACCCTAACCTGTACATCCTTGGATCCTGGGAGGAAACCACAGCACCTGGAGGAATCCCATGCAGACACGGGGAGAGTGTGCAAACTCCACGCAGGCAGCCACCAAATCTGGAATCAAACCCAGGTGCCTGGTTCTGTGAGGCAGTAGTGCTAGTCACTGTGCCACTGTGCCACCCACAGTGAGGTGCAATAGTGCAGAGAGTTACTCCAAGGTCAGGACTGTACGCAGAGCCATTTCTCCCAGTATCCCAAGGTGACAGTGGTACTGATGTAGCTGATTCCTCCCCCTGGCATCCCTCAGGGTGGTGAGCTGGCATTGTTTTACCAATCAGAGGGGGTAAGTACGTGACAAATTGCAGAGATCGCACTTTGTAATTTTCACAGAAGGTGCGACGAGACTTTTGCAATCAGGAGCTGTCAGAAGCATCCCGATTCCGTCTGAGGCACTTTGATACAACACACACTTGACAAGACAGATCACTGTCTGAAGATTCCAGCCAATTCATACACCAGACATTACCTCATCTCATCCGAAAATACTCAGAATACAATGAAATGCTGATTTATTATTTGGGGTTGGGAAGAGGCATTGATGTCAGGGGAAGGTTCCTGTCTCATGGAATTAGACACTGAAACCCTCTGTGTGTTCCCAATTCTGGCCTATTCAGTGTCTCTGATTTTCATCAATCTCCCAATGGCCTCTCTCTTCCCCTCTAAGATGCTCCTTAAAACTAGTTTGCTCACCAGGTCTTAAGTCATCTGACTTAATACTTCTGTATGTGGCTCAATGTCAAATTAAATATCACTCAAGCGCTTGGAAACCTGTTAAAGGTGCTGTATAATTAAAGTCATCCTTGTTGTAAAAGTAATTCCTTCCCAAGGCACTGGTAACATGTTTGTCATTTTGAGTGACCAGATTGTTTCAACAGAATTTCCTGAAAAAATTGCACTCAGGATAATTGCCATTGAACACGCTGGACTCAGGAGACAAGAGCAGTGAAGCAAAGAAATACATTTACAGCGGATCAATTTATTGATCATTATTTGTTTTAATTTTATGCTTCCCTTGCCTTGGTGGTGATGAATCTGTGCTGTTGAACTGTCTGGTTTCTGGCCCACGTGAAGGAATGTCAGAGACTGATTATGTTCAAGATGATGTTTGCATTGTTCCTGCATGTTTTTCAAAGCAGCATTCCTCTGGATTGACAATTCCCCCATTTAACCTTTGTCTCTATCGATGAGTTGACAAGGTCAATGACAACTCTGTGGATGCACCTAAAACCCATGGTCTACAATGATTCAAGAAGGCAGCTTCTCAAGGGAAGTTAGGGATAGGCAATAAATATCACTAACCAGTGATATCCACAAACTGAGAACAGCTAACTCACTGTTGACCATACAGGGATTAACCTAGAACTAACCACACTTAACTAGCAAAATCATCTGGGACTGCCCCTTTTCTCACATTGTTTCAATGTAAAAAAAAACTCAGAAGTCTAAAATGAGGATCTAAATTCCAGTAGGAAGGATCCTTTCAGTATCACTCACACTCTTGCTGTTAAGTGAATCTCCATAGTTCGTCATTTCCTTTCCTGATGGTATAATTGGACTATTTTAAAAATTCTTTCATAGGTGAGTGTCACTGACAAGAACAACATTTATTGCCCATCCCTAATTGCTCTTGAGAAGGTGGTGGTGAACTGCCTTCTTCAACCACTGCAATCCTCACAGTTTTTGGGATATTCACAATGCAGTTATGGAAGGGAGGGGATTCCAGGATTTTGAGCCAGTGACAGTAAAGAATGGAGGTATATTTTCAAGTCATTGCTCAGTGACTTGGTGGGGAACTTGCAGGTAATGGTGTTCCCATGTGTCTGCTGCCCTTGTCCTTACAGATGGGAAGTGATCATTGGTTTGGAAAGTGCAGTTGAAGGGCCTTTGGTGAATTTCTGCAGTGCATCATGTAGTTAATATACACTGCTGCTACTGAAGCTCGGTGGTAGAGCGTGTAGATGTGGTGGTACCAAGCAGCCTGCTTTGCCCCGGATTGTGTCAAGCTTCTTGAGTGTTGTTGAGGCTGCACTCATCCAGATGAATGGGGAAGAGTCTATCTCCCTCCTGACTTGTAGATGGTGGAGTGGTTTTGGGGATTCAACAGGTGGGTTACTCCTCACAGAATTACTAATATTTGACCTGCTCTTGCAGCCACAAGTACTTAGTGACAAGTCACCCCATGTGGATTAAGGACACAATTCCAACTCTACTAGAGAAACTGAATGTTTCTTGTGTATTCACTTTCTTATTTTAGTTGCTGAAAACCAGACAAAAACAGGACAGCTAAAGGTCTGTCTCTCACCTCAAATGCTATTATTCAATCATAGTCAAAAGGAATCAGAACAATACAATCTCAACTAATCTGCACAACTAAGGATTGTGAAATTGACTGCTCAACAAAAAGCTATAGTGCAGGTAACTTACACTGCAAAAGACAGAACATTCAAATGTCCACTCTTCACAAATGATCCCAGGGGTATCAGAGAAAGATCCGGATTAACTTTGCTTTTATCTTCTTGGACCTACCACTGACATTGTGTATGCATGTGTGTGTGTGTGTGTGTGTGTGTGTGTGTGTGTGTGTGTTTATGTATTGCATTAGGGTTGCAGAAGGGATCCTTTTTAAGTAAACTTTGTTGCAAAGAACCAAGAGGAGTGGATCAATAAAGAGATCAATAAAGAAGGGGGAGTCAGTCCATCGTTCTTCACCTGGGTGCTTAACAGTTTGGGGTATTCCATCTGGAACTGTAAGACTTTGGGGAACCTTGTCCAGGGCCTGGTTATAAATACAACTCACACCAACTTCAGTATATACTGTTCCAAAGAACATGAGAAAAGGTTAATGGTTGCTGATGGAATTGGGAATTGGAGGTGGAATGATGCAGGAGGACATCTGAAACTTGGTCAAATATTTGGAAGAGGCTTTCCAAGTTGCAAAGAAATAGAGAGTTAAAGAAATTTACTGAGAGAGGCTGTAAGTGTTTAGAAGAAGTGAAGCCAAGGTATTGTTTGTCTATTCTTTGTGGATGGAAAAGGTCCAATTGCACTGTTTTGAGAAAGGAAGTTTCCCCTGGTGTCTTACACATTATCCATTCGATGTAACAGAAACAAATTATGTGGTTATTATCACATTATTTCTGTGGGAGCTTGTTTTGTGCAAATTGGCTGATGCATTTCTTACTTTACAGTGACTGCTCTTCAAAAACTGTTTCATTGCCAGTAAAGCACTTTGGAATGACTAATAGCAGTGACAGGTGTTACATAAAACAAGTCTTCATTTTCTCCTCTTTCATTGCTGAAATGGGCTGCTCCTCAATTCCTAGTTGAAATGCAGTCTCAAGTTGCTTTGGCCACTCAGTCGGAAGGTGAGGAGTACACAGGTTAGAGGACATGCCTTGCTGGTGTCCATGCCAGGCTTCTGGCAAATCAGTGAGATACATGGCCCAATGGCATGTTTCTTTTGTCGGCTTTGTCTGTGCCTAGGCAGCACTAGGGAGAGGGAATGAAATACCCACCAGAATGGTACAAGGATAGATGGAGCACATGGTGACTGTGGTGTAGAGTAGGCACCATGATGATTGCATGTAGTGTGGGCATCATGGTGACTGGAGTGCAGAGTGGGCATTATGTTGACTGAGTGTAGAACGGGCATCTTGGTGACTAGGTGTAGATCGGGTACTGTGGTGACTAGGGTACAGAGTAGGCAGAGCCCAAACGCATTTTGATTTAATTTGTGAAGCTTTACTTTTGCATTTTGCTTTCTTTTATGGCTAAAAGAGAATTAACTGGGGGACATTAATTGGCAATTGAGAAGAGTGATGGAAAGAAATCCTCAGACACAGAGTGAGATGGACCAAAATGTGACACAGAGACAAACTGAGATGGATGTTGATCAAACTGCAGAGAAGTACAATGATAGTTGATCTGTTCTGTTGCCGTTGTACAACACAACCTGCCTGTAAAGCATGTAAGACAATACTTTTCATTGTACCTCAGTACATGTGACCTTAATAAATCAATCAAAGATAGTTGAGACAGGGTTAGGGACAATAGATTGGAAGGATTGCCTGAGACTGACAGTGTATTGCATTATTTATATTGCGCAAGTGCTTCCACTGGTTCCACATTGTCAACATCAACTCCAGTGTGATGGGAACCTCCTTGTTTATATTGTGGGATCGTTTTTCACATGATCCATAAGTCAGGAACTAGAAGCCAATTAGTTTTTACTTGACTGCGGGCAAGGCTCTTGAGCCTATAATAGGAGTTGAAATTAGTGAACACTAAGACAGGTTGTGAAGGCTCTGGTGTGCAGCGGTGAAGGGCAAATTGCTGTTTGACCCATTTAGCTGTACTCAAAACTGGCAGTTTCTACCATATTATGGTCACTGACCCCTAGGGGTTCCTTCACCTCAAGTCCCCTAATCAAGGCTGTCTCATTATACATCACTAAAGTCAGAAATGTCTGTTCCTATGTGGGTTCTACAACAAACTGCTCCAAAAGACCACGCCGTACACATTATAAATTCCTTTTCTTGAGTTCCACCACCAACTCAACATTCTCAGTCTATCTGCATTTTGAGGCCACCCATGATTGTTGTAATAATGTCTTTCTTACATGCCTTTTCTATCTTCTGATTTATTTACTGCCCACATCCTGACTACTGCTAGGAGGCTTGTACACAATTTCCATTAAGGTCATTTCTCTTCTGCAGTTCCTCAACCCTACCTACACAGATTCTTTGCCTTCTCTCCCTGTTTCACTTCTTGCTAACAAGGCAACCCCCACCACACACCCCTCCCCCCACCACCTGCCTGCCTTTTCGATAGGACATGGGTAAAGGAGGAATCTGATAGTGTCCCTTCTACATTTTGTGCCAGTCAAAGATGAACGTGTGGCAACTGAAGACAGGACTGTGACATTAGCAAAGCAGTTGAAAAAGAAAAATATGAAAGGAGGAGCCTGTAAATAGGCAAGGAAGAGTTAGTACCAGCTGAAGTATGATGGGCCAAAAGGCCCATCCCTTGGCCCTATAAATACTATCAATTTATATAGACACAAAATACGCTTGTGCAATTGTTTTATTCTAACACCAGTGACAGGGGATAACCTAACAAACCAAAATTCTTTATGTGGGAAGGATTGTGCGACACTGAACTTATTGCATCCACTGATGGTTCGAAAGGACACACGCTCTAGGCTAGAAGTAGAGAACATAGTCTTCAAATCGGAAGTCAGATATTCAGGACCAAGACAAGGAAAAATGTTTTGACTCGGAGAATTGTGGATCTTTGGAACTGTTTATCTCGGGGACCGTGGCCTTTCAGCCATCAAGTATATTCATAAACTGAAAAATAGAGATTTTTGAATATGTGGGTAGGGCAGAGAAGAGGGTTTTTATAGAACTTCAGCCATTATCTGAGAAACAACAAAGCATGTTCAAGGGATAAGATGGCCATTCCTGCTCCTATTTCTAATCTTCTTATTAGAAGATTAGAGCCTGAGGCCCCATCAGTTTAAATTGACAGTAAAGATCACATTCCAAAAGTGCAGAGAGCTTCCCCAGGACAGCAACATCCAACACTTTTTCTTTCCACAATGCTTACTAGTCACTGATATTGAGAGAAATATCACTGGAGAAACCCTCCCTTGTCAAACAGGCATTGCAATTCACTGCATCAATCACATCATGGTATTTTGACAGCTAGACAAAGAGCTATATAAATTTCCTTGTTCTTTTATGTATAAAGAGAGATAAAGACTTATATTTGTACGGTGCCTTTTAATAACCTCGGGATGTCCCAGAACTTATAGCCAACAAAGAACTTTTGAAATGTCATCACTGATTGTAATGTAGGAGCGGGGGAAGGTAGTGGCATCACTGGATTAGTCATTTGAAGTCTCAGGCTAAACTTTGAAGGGGTGTGAGTGCAAAATCCACCGAGGCAGACAATGAAATTTGAATTCATCTAAATCCTGGCAAATGTATAACTAGGGCAATGTGGAGCCATTGTTGTTAAAAACCCCTCTGGTTCGCTCATGCCATTTAGGGAGGGAAATCAGCCACCCTTAACTGGTCTGACCTACATATGACTCCCAAACCAAAGCAGTGTGGTTGACTCTTAACAGACCACTGGGTAATGAATGCAGGCCTAGCCATTGATATCCACATCCAATGGATGCATGTTAAAAAAAACAGGGCTGCTAAATTGGAGCACTGTAAAGGTGTTAGAGATAGCAGTTAGATTACAAACAGATAATCTGTTTTAGTGAAGTTGGTAAAGCAATAAATCCTATAGAAAACCAGGGAAAACTCCCCTGCCGTTCTTCAACTTAGTGCATGGGTGTCATTTGCTCTCACTTTAGAGGAAAAATAGGGGCTTGGTTTAATGTCTCATTCAAAAGATAACACCCACTGACCAGGCAGCTATCCCCGAACTCCAGCATGCAGCCTGTGTTTGAGTCTGAGGCATGGGACTTGAATCAACAAGATTACGTTGCTCTCAGAGCCTGCTGTCCAAAGTATCACTTCTTTCAACGGATGTGCTCTGAATCTGCTTGTTCTTTTTGTTATTGTTCCACCATCACGTCAGCAAAATAAACAGACCGCGGAGAGAAGTACAACAGCACAGGTTACAGTTATATCACAGAATCACTCGAGGGACAGTCCCCGAGCAGCATCTCTGAAACCAATGCTGAAACTCGCTACATGGTACTTCTGCTTCTTGAAGGTCTTAACAGAACACATCTTCAGGAGGTCCCCAATGCCTCAGAATGGCATAATACTGTGAAGTTATAGCACACACAATGGTCATGGACAATGTGACTGCATTAACAGGAACTTACAGTGTTTTTTCCTTGATTCATTCACTGGATGTGGGCATCGGTAGCTAGACCAGCATTTATTCCCATCCCTAATTGTCTAGAAGCCAGTTAAGAGTCAACCACATTGCTGAGGGCCTGGAGTCACATGTAGGCCAGACTAGGTAAGGATGGCAGTTTTCTAAAGGACATTAGTGAACCAGATGGGTTTTGCCAACAATCAGCAATAGATTCACGGTCATTGTTAGATTCGTAATTCCAGACATTTACTGAATTTGAATTCCACCATCTGTTGTGGCGGGATTCAAGCCCGGCTCCCAAGAACATTATCTGGGTCTCTGGATTAACAGTCCAGTGGAAATACTGCTGGGCCATCATCTCCCCAGTTGCTGTGACACATGTACAATCAGAGGGTGTGTGTGTGTTTGAAAACCACACAGGTAAGCTACAAAATTGCATTTAATAAATCTGCTAATTATTGAGTTAGTGTCAGAAAGAAAAAACATGATGATGTATTGCTGTTTTAAGAAATCAACTGAAATTCTCCAGGGAAAGGATTCTGCTGACCTACATATGACTGCGAATCACAAACTGTATCCTTTAAAGTGGCCGAACAAAACAATTAAAAAGAAAGCCCAACTTCTCAAGGTAACCAGAGTGGGCAAGAAGTGTGATCCACAGGAATTGCACAAAACTCTAAGAATACTTTGATTTAAAAAGAATTTAAGCCAAGACATTTGTAAGTGACCATATCCATCTGGTTTATCACTGCTAACCCTAATCTTAACCATAACCTTAAGACTGTTGCAGGTTTGTAACACTGTTAAATAGAGGCTCATAATCAACTCAGAAAAATGGCCTGAAGAGTTACAGAAACTCAGAGGGCTCCAAACAGTGATAAAACTTTAGAGAAAGGACTAACTTCACTGGAGTTCAGAAGAATGAGGGGTGATTTCATAGAAACCTGCAAAAAATTAACAGGTCTAGAGAAGGTAAACATACGAAGGATGTTCCCGATAACCAAGGGGTCCAGAACCAGGGGTAACTGTCTAAGGATTTGGGACAGGCCAGTTAAGACTGGGAAGAGGAGAAATTTCTTCACCCAGAGAGTGATGAGCCTGTGGAATTATCTGCCGCTGAAAGCAGTTGAGGCCAAAACAGTTAATGTTTTCAAGAAGGATAAAACTGTTAGGGCTAAGAGGATCAAAGGGTGTGGGGTGAAACAGATACAGGGCACTGAGTTAGATGATCAGCCATGATCTTATTGAATGACAAAGCAGGCATGAAGGGCTGAATGGCCTACTCTTGTTCCTATTATCTCTGTTTTTATGTTTCCAAATGGTTTATATGATCAGATTATCTGAAGCATTGGTAGCTTACAAAACTCTGGGATCTGTCCTTTTATATTACAGATGAGGTTAATAAGCACAATACGAGTTGCCAATCCTATTTATCACCATGAGTGCCTCTCTGTGTTAGGTGAAGCAATTTATTGTGATGGAATACCATTAGAGATATTTGGAGCTGCTATTCTCACACTGAGACCAGGCAGGCGGCTACTGCTGATCGGAGTCTCAAGCAATAAGGAGAAAGAACTTGCATTTATGTAGTGCCTTGCATGGCCTCAGGACCTCGCTAAGTGTTTTACAAAAATGAAGCAAATTTTGAAGTGCAGCCAATGTGGCTGTGTGGGGATACACAGAAGTAAGTTGTACATATGGCAAGATCCAACAAATGTTGCTAATATATGTTTTAGGTTGAAGATTGGAAACTAAATATTGACACTGCTAAGTCAAAAAGAGGAAAAATGAATTCAATAACCTTCCTTCCAGCAGGTCAGAATTGGGGACGTTCACGGATGATTGCACAATGTTCAGCGCCATTTGGATTCCTCAGATACTGAAGCAACCAATGTCCAAATGCAACAAGACCAGGACAATATCTGGTAAGTGGCAAGTAACATTCAAGGCAATGACAACCTCCAAAAACAGAGAATCTAGTCATTGCCCTTTGGCAATGACTGGGTCTACCATTGTCAACATGCTAGGGACTACCATTGACCAGAATTTGAACGGAATTAGCTACACAAATCAATTACAGCAAGTCAGAGGTGAGGAATCCTGAGAAGAATAATTCACCTCCTGCCTTCCGAATCCAATACCAGCAATTACAAGATGTAAGTGTATAGGTGTGAGGTTGGAAAAGCACAGCAGGTCAGACAGCATCCAAGGAGCAGGAAGGTCAATGTTTTGGGCTGAGACCGTTTGTCAGAACTGGGGAGGGGGAGGGGAGCCCAGAAATAAATAGAGGGAGCGGTGTGGTGCTGGGGGAAAGGTAGAAGAGATGGTGATAGGTTGGTGCAGGTAGTGTGATTGGTCCATGGGAAGAGTGGAGTGGGCAGGTGAGTCGGCAGATGGACAGGTTAGGTCACCTCAGGGAGGTGAGGGGGAGGGGAAGGACTGGACATGGGATAAGGCTGGGCATGGAGGGATTTTGAAACTGATGAAGTCAATGTTGAGGGCATTGAGGTGTGGGCTGTAAGCTCCCACTCTTCCAGTGGACATTTGGCCTCACTCTGACAGTGGAGGAGGCCAAGGAGGGACATGTCATCAGGGGAGTGGGTGCGGGAGTTAAAATGGATGGCAACCAGAGGGTCAGGTTGGATGATGCGTGCAGAGCACATGCAAACCGGTCCTCAAATCTGCATTTGGTCTCCCCGTCGTAGAGGAGACCACATCGTGAGCAATGGATACAGTAGATGAGGTTGGATGAAATGCAGTTGAATCTCTGCCGGATCTGGAAGGATTCTTTGGGACTTTGGACAGAGGTGAGAGGGGAGGTGTAGGGGCAGGGAAAGATACCAGGTGTGGTGGAGAAATTGGTGCGGAGTGTAGAGCTGAAAAGAAGTCACAAAATGAATAGTCCCTGCGGAAAACAGACAGGGGCAGGGAGGGAAATACCTTTTTGGTAGGGGGATGATGTTTTGGATTTGGAGGTTGGTGAGGTGGTACATATTGTTGGGGGCAGAGGATCTGAGGGCAGAAGTGGGGGAAATGGTGGAGATATGGTTGAGGACTCATGTAGAAGTGCTGGTGTTGGACTGGAGTGGACAAAATCAGAATTCACGCGACACCAAGTTTTAATCCAGCAGGTTTATTTGAAATCACAAGCTTTCGAAGCACTACTCCTTCATCAGGTGACCTAAATCAGGAATGTGATGGAATGCTCCTCAAGTGAAAATATAGTCAGAAATAAATATATGTAAAAAGATTCAAATGGTATGGTCAGGTAGAGAAATTCAGTGCCTTGCAGAAAGGTAACACTTTCTACAACCTCAGTATGAGCCAAAGCAATTCACAGCCAATTAATCTGCACCAGCCTTACAGCTCCCCCAATCCTGACCATTGTGCAACACCAATTTTCCATCACTCCACCATTGATAGCCATGCCTTCAGTTAACTGGGTATGAAGGTCCAGAGCTCCCTCCTTCGACCTTCCCCACTTTCAGATGCACTTTTGATATTTAAGGCACTCTTTAAAATCTACCTCTTTGACCAACGTTATGGTCAGATGTCTTAATGTATCCTCAGATGGCTCAGTGTCAGATATTATCTGATAACGCTCCTGCGAAGTGGTTGAGGTTGTCTTACCACAGTAACGGTGCTGAGAGGGTCTTTGGTTAAGACACAAGGCTATATCTGCAATCTGAGGTAGCCATTTAAAAGAAAGGCATGCTTCAAAGGGATAATAGGAACTGTAGATACTGGAGATTCCGAGATAACAAAGTGTAGAGCTCCTACAGGCTCCATCCTCGCCCCTTTAACTTGTCTGTCTCCTCTCCACCTATTTTCTCCTCTATCCATCTTAGATCCGCCTGCCCCTCTCTCCCTATTTATTTCAGAACCTTCTCCCCATCCCTCTTGTCTGATGAAGGGTCCAGGTCCGAAATGTCAGCTTTAGTGCTCCTAAGATGTTGCTTGGCTCGTTGTGTTCATCCGGCTCCATGTTTCATAGGGAGTTCTTTCTGGCCAGGATTTAACCCTCAACCAACATCACTGAAACAGATGATATGTTCACCATTTTACCCCATTGCTTTCTGTAGGAGCCTGCTGTACAGTTACTTGCCGGATTAAAATACTGATTATAAATAGTCACTTGGAAGCACAGGAAGCAAACATTGCTGACAAAATACACAGTATCAAAGATTTTCTTTGTGTATGCATCAGGATGCTTCACAAGAATACTAGTTTCAAGGGGAAAACTAACATTTATCCTGTGTGAGAGGAACACTTTGTTTGGCTGACAAGTGGAAACTCACTGATAGAGGTGTCATGATAAAAAGGTGCCGATTAATGATGATTGATAGTTAACTGCTGTTTTTGTGTATACATTTTAAATGAGGCAGACTGGGATTGGATAGGGCATTGTCCTGAGGAGACAAAAAAAAGTTAGTGAATGTCTATCGCCTATTTTGTTGAGTTCAAACAGGTGTACTGTATTTGCATGTTCTTTCTGTCTGCAATAAACAGGGTCCTGTGAATTAAGATAATTTTATGTGTTTTGACAAAATGTGCGTTGTTTCATTAATACACTATTGTATAGAAGCGATAACACTTCAAAGTTACTTTTCTGGATATAAAGTGTTTAGGAGTGTGCTCAAATTGTGAAAGGCAATATGTAAATGCAATGCATGACTTTTGTTGAATGAGGTGGAGGTGCCTGTGTTGAACTGGATGGACAAAGTCAGAAATCACACAACACCATGTAAGCTCATGTTTTCAAATAAACCTGTTGGACTATAACCTGGTGTCGTGTGATTTCTGACTTTTATTGAATGAATGTTAGTTTTGGCTTTTGTTTTTGAAATAAATTGCCAGATCATCTGTTGTATAATGGCACGGAAATTAAGATAAGGTTACAGACACAGAGGCAGAATCAATGAAGCACACCACATATGTGTGAGCACTTGTACGTCTGTGTGTAAGGAGGGAACAGTGAGCGTACTGTGCCGTCTTCCTGTCGAGTCTGTAGTTGATGTTACACAGGAAGGCAGTCCAGGCGGCACACACCTAACCAAACAATAGGCACTTGGTGTTTCTGTGAAAAATACACTCTGACGAATGATTTCAGGAGACTTCAAAGAAAAGGATCCTGCTGAGCAGTAACCACAGAAACTCATGAGGACAGACATCACACTCCTGTGTTAATCCATTCAGACCAAATGCCACTGCATGTTGAGAGATCGAATCTACACGAGAAAAAGACTTTGAAATTCCTACTGAGAGAGAGAAAAAAATAAATGGAAGGCCTTGATTTCTCTGTAAGTAACAACTCACTCCAAAGAACAGTGAGAACATTTGCCTTTCAAATTACGCCAACGTTTGTTAGATAGTGATCATGAAAAAAATAGACATCATCTCATTTATTTTTCTTTAACCTCTTTAAAATGTACCACTTTAGTAGCTTTAATGCCTGTCTTTGGGGTAGTGAGATTTCCTCCACTGCACAATGTACCCCTGATCATGGATGGCCTTTTACAACGTGTGGATTAGTGGTGTAGAGGTAATGTCACTGGATCCACAGGCTAATGCTGATACTCTGGGGCATGGGTTGAGCTTCAGAAAAAGCTTATCTTGTACAGTAATATCATTTAAGGAGGGAAATCTCACATCTTTCCCTGGTTTGGTGATTCCAGGTCAACAGTAGTGTGGTTGTCTCCTAATTACCCCTGGAATACCATTAACCAGAAATTGAATTGGACCAGCCACATAAATAGTGTTACTAAAAGGGGCAGGTCAGAAGTTTGGAATTTTGTGGTGAGTAACTGACACTTCTGACTTCCCAAAGCCTGTCCAACATCTTTCTGAGTGCAATAAGTGGGGTCCTGTGTATTAATATAAATTTGTGTTTTGACAAAATGTGCATTGTTTCATTAATACAGTATTGTATTGAAGCGATGACACTTCAAAGTTACTTTTGCTGGATGTAAAGTACTTAGCAGTGTGCTGAGATTGTGAAGGCGCTAGTCAGGAGTGTGACGGAATACTCCCCATTTGCCTGGGAGGGTACAGCTCCAACAACATTCACGAAGCTCAACCCCATCCCGGACAAAGCAGCCCCCGCTTGATTAGCATGCCAGCTGGCATCTTCCACATTCAATCCCTCCACCACTGATGCTCAGAAACAGCAATGAATAGCCTGGACAAGACGCATGGCTATAATTCATCAAATCAACACCTTCCAAACACATAATCTCTACTATCCAGATGATTAAGGGCAGGAGATGCATGAGAACACAATAAGATATAGCAGCAGGAGTAAGCCATTCAGCCCATTGAGTTTACTCAGCTATTTAATGAGATTGTGGCTGAACAGGATCCTACAAGTTTCTATCCATGTCACCACTAGCCCGACTTGGAACTATATCGCTGTTTCTCACTGTCACTGGGCCAACATTATAGAGCTCCTTCCCTAGCAGCTCTGTTGGTGTCTCAATATTCCAAGAACTACAGCAATTCAAGAAGCCAGCTCCTTCCCAAGGGTATTTAGGGATGGGCAATAAATGCTGACCGAGCAAACGGTGTCCACACCTGTGAATAAACTAAAAACAAGACAGACAGCTGGTTTAGGGTAAGATTTACAGAACTGAGGAGCTAGATGACTGAGGACATTGCCAGGCCAGTTGGGGCGAAGGAAGTTGCCGTTACACAAGGGCCTGAGGGGAGCACAGGTGAAGAGATGGATGAGAGCACTCCAGACTGGGAATTTATGACATGTGCAAGTTTATATATCTCCATTATTTTGCATAAAAAGGGAGAAAGAAGGCATGAGCTCTCGATCAATGACTTTTTAAAGCCAAAAGAGTGCCTTGTGACAAGCGTAAGCAGTTGCACGTCCAGTGAATGTACTTACTATATTCTTAAAATCAAGTCTGTTTAAGACTTGTCAGCCATTTTTCTTACATTTCAACAGTGACAGTATTTCATTGGTTGATGCGAAACAGTGCTGCATCCAGAGGTTGTGAAAGGCATGGTATAAATGTAAGTTTTCTCTTCCGTTTCGCTGTCACCAGTTTTTGTTGAACAGTTTGGTTAGGACATATTAACACCTGGATGAGAAGCTTGGGTTACCTGCCCAGAAGTTGAAATTAGGGATACCCAGTCCTTTTTCACGTCTGGATCTCACAAACAACCTTCCAGCTCATCACCTGTCTGAATGAAGTGTCCAAAGGCTTGATACAAGTTAGGATATGGATGGCATCATTATCAATCTTATGGATTCTTCCATAGAAAGTCAACCTGTTGTGAATTTCCCTAATAATGAAACAATGATGCAGTTGCCTGTTGGAAGATGTGCTCCTTCTGGAGGTCAGGAAGTTCCACTAAGGGGTGAGTTTTAAATCTGAGGCATTTTGGGATTCGGAGTGTCAGTGGTCAAATGAGTTATTGAGTCATAGAATCATACAGCATGGAAACAAACCCTTCAGTCCAACCAGTCCACACGAACCATGTTCCTAAACTAAACTAGTCCGACTTGCCTGCATTTGGCCTGTATCCCTCCAAGCCCTTCCTGTTCCTTACTTGCCCAAATGTCTGCTCCTCTGATGCTGCTTGGCCTGCTGTGTTGATCGAGTTGTGTTATCTTAGACTCCAGCATTGGCAGTTCCTTCTATCTCTTTTACGTATTGCTCTGGATGAGCTGACATTGTTTTGGAGGGTGGAAGTTGGAGACAGGTCAGGAAGGTGTCAGGTTAGTCAAGCTTGTTAGTGAGAAAGGCCCAGGTTTTCAGCAGCAGCTGGACTAAGGAAGGACAGTGTTACAGAAACTGAAGCAAGCACCTTTGTAAAATAAAAACTGAATGTGCTGGAGGAAACTCAGCAACACCGCCAGCATCTGTAGGGAGAGAATAACAGAGTTAACATTTCGAGCTCAACATTCCTTTAGAACTACAGATGTTTTTATTTGAGATTTACAGCATGTATAGTTTTGCCCTTAATTGAGCAGGTAATATTGAGGATGGAGAGGATGTAGGATTGAAAGTCATCTATGAACAGGTTGTATTCAGCTTGAGACAGCATCAGAGACAATGTTTTCAAAGATGCATTCTTCAATAATATTTATTCAGTCGTCAGATGAAGTACAATATTCTTGGTACACTGCCAATGAGCAGTAGAGTTCTAGCAATCTTGGATAGGTGTTCAAAAAGCATCAAACAATATTCTGATGCAGAGGGGCATTCTACTTAATTTGATAAAAAAGAAAGTTGCATAGAATTTGCACCGGCAAGGTTGAAAAACATCCCAAGACATTTCAGAATGAAAACTAAATGCTGAGCACTGACAAAGGCAGGGTTTTAATCTGGATTTTGAAGAATGAGAGGGAGCTGGAAAGATACAGTGTCTTAGAGGAATTCCTGACATATACAGTAGGAGGGATTACACTGCATTTGGAGGTTGTGGGAGGTTTTGTTTGAGCATTAACCTCCTGTGTGTCCCTCAGCAAATGCAGATTTGTCTACAAACATTAGCCATTTGGTGTTGGTCCATTAGTGGGGGCAGTTAGATCAGCAGGCTGGAAAGCTGGTTTACAACATACAGTGATGCCAGCAGTGTGGGTTTGATTCCCATACTGCTGCGATTACTGTAATGATTGTAATTAGGTCAGCCAGTTTTCATAGAAGATGAGTTCCTTGATTGAGGCTGTTAATCTGGCCCAATCAGGGACCTCTGGCTGGCATTTGAAAAGGGTGAGTGCCAAAGATACTCTGGTCCCTGAGTGTGAACAAGATCTGAAAAGAACAGCTGCACGTCAGCAAGGACCTGGGATGCTGCCGAGAAGAGAGACAATAAGACATAAGAGCTTAAGTAGACCATTCAGCCCATCGAGTCAGCTGTGTTATTCAATGTGACCATGGCTCATCTAATGATCCCCAACTTCTGCCTTTACCCCTAAACTTTGATTTCCTCACTGATTAAAGATCTACTTCAACCTCAAATAGATTTAATGATTCAGCCTCGACAATCCTCTAGGACAAAGAATTTCACAAAGTCACAATGTTCTGAAAGAAATTCCTCTTCATCCGTGCCTTAAATATGCAACCCCTCACTCTGAGATTATGTCCTCTGGTCATAGACTCTCCAACAGGGCCAAAACTTACATTCTACATCTACCCTGTAAGGTCCTCTCAGAATTTTCTATGTTTCAATATGGTCATCTCTCATTCTTCTAAATTTAAGTGAGTAGCGGCTCCACCTACTCAACCTCTCCTCAGAAGTCAGTGCCTCCTGGGATCAGCCTACGTTACTGGAAGCTCAATAAGAGAAGATATGTCAACTAGCCAGCATCTTTTTCTCTTGTGTTATACATAAACTGTTCTGGTCATTTGAAATTTGGCATTTGTTCTGATGAGGGCAAAACAAATAGCTTCAGTAATATATTTCTCTTTTCAACAATATTTTACAGCATAATAAAACTATGCTAACTGCACACTGGAGCATAATTGTTTTGTGGCAAATTGCTATAATTGCTGTTATAGGGGTGAATGGCCTATTCCTGTGTTTATACACTCAATACATAAAGTAAAAGGAAGTGTTTGGTGGGTGGTCCCTGAGAACAGGACTTGGTTCACGCAGGAACTTAGAACACAAGGGGAGAGGCTCACTCAGTTTTGTTAACCACTTTTAAGTATTCCGAATTATTTCGATATTATTTAGCCAGGGTTCTTCCATCAAATTGACTTCAAGTGCATTCATTCCAAAAGTTAAAGAACACGTTCAATCACGCCTTTTGCATTTAGATGTTCCATCATTCCATCCTGTAGTTTCATCTGTTGGAAATCTATACTCAGAGCACTGAAGAATGAGATGTGTTATTTTCAGGGTTGAGTGCAACAAGTACTCTTGGCACTGTTTACTTATGTGGGTGACTCTCAATATGCAGATGCGATTAGTGCTTTCTTAGTCATCAATGACTGGCCGCTATTTATAAATTTGATGCAAATTGCACAATCTCTGAGCCAGCTGGTTCTCTGCTTATAAGGGACCACTTGCAAATGAGCTCTGTTCTGCAACAGATCACACTCCCCTAGGCTGACTTTGCAGTGCAGTGCCAACAGAATTATCTTAAATGTGGGTTCTTTATGATTCAATGTTATATTGAGGTCCCCTCTGCCCTCTCAAGTGAGAGGTGTGAGAAATTTCACAGTCAGTATCCAAAAAACCGCAGGAGAACTCTCCTTAGTATGTTTATCACTCTTCAATAATCACTAAAGTAGAACGTTTGCTCACAATCAAACAGCCATTTGTGGGAACTTGCTATATACGAAATAGGAGCAGATGCGGGCCATTCAAACCCTCAAGCCTGTTCTGCCATTCAATAACATCATATGTTTGTTCTCCTGCCACATCTCTGGTCTGCTCCTCATATCCCTTGATTCGCTGAGAGACCAGAAATCTACCTCAGCCTTGCAGATACTCAACTTTAGAGGAAGTCCACAACCTCTGAGCTAGGGAATTCTTCAAAATCACCACCTTCTGATTCCTCCTCATCTCCATTCCAAAATAATTGACTCCTTACCTTGAAGTAGTGTTCTTGAATAATCCTGCAGTTTTCAACCTTCAAGTCTTTGTCTGGTCTTCTTATCCTGCTCTGAGGAAGGGTCACTGGACCCAAAACATTAACTCTGTTTTCCCTCCACCGATGCAGCCAGACCTGCTGACCTTTTCCAGCAATTTCTGCTTTTGTTTCTGATTTCCAGCATCCGCAGTTCTTGCAGTTTTTCTTTATCCAGGTCTCCTTTTGCAGGCCACTATGTCCTGCTGAGCAGTGCTTTCCAAATCCTAACTCTTCCTCACGTAAGGAAGCCTTTCCTCCAGAAATTTCGGCCTCTTTATTCAATCAACCAAATCTGTGTCACCTGGTTATCGACCCTTTGTCATTCGAAATGGTTTCTCCTCATTTGCTCTACCTAAACCTTTCATGGTTTTACACATTTCCATCAACTTCCTTCTAGTTCACTGTAGTCAGGGGGAATCTCTGTTATCCCTCAACCCTGGAACCATGTTTGTAAATCTCTTCCATAGCCTTTCCAAATCCTTCTTGTCATCACTAAATTCCAAATGGATTTGAACTCGTATTTTATAAAGGATTAGTTTAAATTCTTGGCTTTGGACTCTCTGCCCATCTCTATTTATAACATTTTTTGTTGCTTGGAACGAAGCTTCTGAATTTGGGCATGATTCTCTTTTTCCCCACAGTGTAACTGTTGAATGTTCCTACTCTCTGATGTAGATAGGCACAGCAACAGATGTTGGATGGTGTTGATAAGGAATGTGAATCCAGATGTTTCCGATTCAAATGCACGGTCCTCCTTGACTGAATGTTTTTAGTTGGTGGAAGGGGCCAACAACCCTTGGAGTGAGCAAGCCAATGGGGCAATCCGAGGCATCCCAGGGTCAATGTCTGACTCCCGACTGCCAGTGAGTGACCTTAGCAATGGATCAATCAGCCATTAACGTGTGTCCCAGAGGATTCACCAGTGAGCTTCCCGCTTATATCCCCCTGGATGCTTGACAAATCACAATATTTGCACTAATCAGTAATTGCCTTCTCACCTGCAGGTGGAACACTGAGGTGGAAGTTACTCTGGCGCCACTTCTACTCAGAAGTAAAGCCCCTGATGTGGGAGGCGCAATGAAAGAAACTTGCATTCCTGTAGCGCCTTTCACGCCACCTTCAGGACGTCTTGAAAGCGTCTTAAAGCCATGGTCAAGAACTTTTGAAGTCTGCTGTCAGTAGTACAGGTAGGGAAAGTAGATCGTTGGCAGCTCTACGTGGAGCTGCGAATAGAGGGAGGTCAGTAAGTGGCTCTGAGAGCGGGGGCGAAACCCCAACTCTGCAGCGTACAATTAGCGAGCAGCACACTGTCTAAATTAAGCTTTCAACCGCAGTGCCAACGCCAGTTTCTGCTCTCTTTTTTTCGAAAAATGCTAATATATTAGTCACCGCATCATTCAAACATTGCCTTTTAAGTTCAGGCCCTACATGTTCGCCATGGTAACAGTGTTATTTATGATGGGAGCTTCACAGGCTCCGCCTGTTTTACCCTGGACATTGCAGAGTTATGTGCCATCTTTGTGCAATGTTGCAATGTTGTCACTCAGCAGTTTTCAGCAAGTTAGCGATGGTGCAATCGCCCTGTGCCTTTGCAGAGCCAGACTGAAAACATTAATTTCTTGTTTGTCGGGCCCTCCCCTTCCTTCCATCACATCTATCACGTCTCCCTGCCATTTAGTTTTTCTATATATTGTTTTTACAGCTGTTTCTGTCTCTGGGGCGGAGTGCATTGTGATAAATCGGAAGGCTGGGTAAAAGAAATACAAAACCTTGCGTTTACATAGCACCCTTCACATTCTTGGGCCATTTCAAACACAAATGACGTACTTTCTGAGTTATACCCACTATTATGATAACAGAAACACAGCAGCCAATGTGTGCACAGCAAACTCCACAAAAAGCGATGTGATCATGATCACCAGTTTTTATTTAAAAACAAATAACCTTTTGTAGGATGTGGGCATTTGTTGGCCATTCATAATCACCCATGAACTGAGGGGCTTTTTTTTATGCATTCATGGTATTTGGGTGTCATGGTTGGGCCAGCATTCATTTCGCATTCATAGTCACACTCGAGAAAGTGGTAGTGAGCTGCCTGCTTGAGCTGCTGCAGTCCACGTGCTGTAGTAGACTTATCAGGAAGGGACTTTCAGGATTTTGACTCAGAGACATTGAAAGAACGATGATATATCTTCAAGTCAGGATGGTGAATGATTTGGAGGGGAATGTATAAGTGGAGGCATTTCCATGCGTCTGCTGCCCCTGTCCATGTGTATGGAAGTGGTCATGATTTGAGAAGGTGTTGTTTCAGGACCCTCGATGGATTTCTGCAGTGAATCTTGTAGATTGTGGAGGGAGTGAATATGGAGCCATTTGAGCCAATGCTTGGCCATGATGTGGAGGTGCCGGTGTTGGACTGGGATGGACAAGGTCAGAAGTCATACGAGACCAGGTTATAGTTCAACAGGGTGTATTTGAAATCACAAGCTTTCGGAGTGCGCTTCCCTCCATGTCACCTGATGAAGGAGCACCACTTTGAAAGCTTGTGATTTCAAGTAAACCTGTTGGACTGTAACCTGGTGTCATGTGATTTCATGCTTAGCCTAAAATAAAAATGCAAAAAAGAGACAATGAGTGGTTCATGTAATTGCTGTAGGTATGCTCTCATGGATACTTGGCAGTGACACACACAGAGAAACACCCCGCCTTACCTGGACCTTCCTTCATGTACTCCAGCTCAGGGGATGCCAGCGCTTAAAGAGGGAAATCCATTAGAGTGGTATGTTAATAAGTGACCCACTGAGGGAAGAGTCTGAGCAGAATGCACTAACCCCTCTGCCTCCTGATCCAGTTTCCTGAGTGTTGGGCATCAAGACTGGCCCAACAAATGTCAACCAGAAAATAGCAGGGGTGGTGCAGCAAGGCAACAACATGATGTCCAGTGAAAATCTTATAAACAGGCAGGATTGTCCCAGGTTTCAGTCCGAAGGTCTCCCACTTAGCTGGAGACAAGACCTTCAGTTGGTGAATGTCTCGTCTGAACTAAAAAGACAGGCAGTCACTAGTAGAGGAAGCACAGTACTACAGAGTCCCATTGTTCTGTGTTTGATTATAAGGGTATAGTAATTGATCTACGCTCGCACTATGATGCATTGGTTAACGTTGGGTGTTGACTCAGAGCAAAATAAACAGAAGCACTGAAACAACCAGAAGCTGAACATTAAAATGAGCACAGATTTTTTTTGGTGAATGCAGAGATAAATATATAAAATCTGTAATACACTAAGAAACTAGTGCCTTTGCTGCATTGTTCTGAGGACTTACAATTGTTCTGAGGAAAAATCAAATTCATCAAAAATACATTAGTCACCTCGGTAAAGAAGCCCTATCCCAGGGTGCTGAGAAATGTTGATGAAATTCTTTACTCCAATTTTCTAATGTTCAGAATGGGATTCCAGATGAGAAATCCCCATTCCAAAATCCCTCATTTCTAGAGGTCAATGTTACTTATTGAATTTCGTTCATCCTTTGAAACTCTGACAAGTGGTTTACCAAATGGCTTGTGCTGCCGTTTGTTGTTGTAACTGGGAGACTTGCTTTTTGTGTGAAAAAGGTCTCAAGAGACATTGAGCAAAATTGAGGAGGAGTGAAGAGGAAACAGAGCTGAGGTCCTAGTGGGCACGATGTAATAAAAAGACAGTACAGGTTCCAGAGGCTACTTGCTGACTACTGAGTGCAGATTGGTTCCAAAAATGCAACAGATTTTAGCTCAACGGCCCTCTGGAACCACTGCATTCCTCCAATTTCTGGCCACGCATATGCCCCAGAGGCAACTGTGTTTTAGCTGCCAATGCCCCAAGCACTGGAATTTTCTGCTTCAATTCCTCCAAGTAGCCCTTCCCACTCCTGTAAGACTCCTTAAATGTTCTGGCGTCAATTGTGATCAAGCACCATGGGATGACCGAATATCTTGAAAGTGCTGCATAAATACAAATTGTTGTTGTCATTTCAGCACCCCCGGACTGGAGAATTTTGTGCACTTGAACTGATTGTGTGTGACCTTCCCAAATGACGCAAGTTACAAGCTTGAATTCAAAACACCTCAATTTCCACTCTCACGCCGTTCTAGTTGTTTTGGTTTTGAATCACTGAATTGCAGCCCCACCTCTTTTTTTCTCTACTTGAGCAGCTCAATACCATAGAGTCATACAGCACGGAAACAGACCCTTCTGTCTAACTAGTCCACACCAAGCATGCTCCCAAACGAAACTAGTCCCACCTGCCTGCATTTGGCCTATATCCCTTGAAACCTTTCCTATTTGTGTACTTACCCAAATGGCTTTTAAATGTTGTAACTGTACCCACATTCACCACTTCCTCTGACACTTTATTCCATATACAAGCCACTCTGTGTGAAAGGGTTGCCCCTAATGTCCTTTTTAGAACTTTCTCCTCTCACCTTAAAAACACACCCCCTTGTTTTGAGCTTACCCACACTCAGTAAAACACCCTTGCTCTTCACTTATGCCGTCATGATTTTATAAACCTGTGTAAGGTCACCTCTAAACCTCCTACGGTCCAGTGAAAAAAATCCCAGCCTATCCGGCCTCTTCTTATAATTCAAACCCTCCATTCCCAGCAACATCCTGCTAAATCCTTTCTGAACCCTCTCCAGCTTAATAACATCCTTTCTGTGGCAAGATTTGATGTTCCCATTTTCTCTCAACGGGCTGATATGCCCAGTTTTCTGGTAGAATTAATACATTGGATCCTCAGAAACTGACACTCGACATCGTGTTATTTTGTATTACACCCTTTAATCACATCACAGGTTGCTAGTTATGACGTGGGATTCATCCCATGAACCAAACAGTGACTAACTGATGGCTGGCTCCAGGTAGAGTGAAAACTAAGAAATTAATAAGAGACAGAAGCTATAATCTACAGCACACCCAGTGTGTTGCCCTAGTCCTGGTTTGCACCAAGTCCTGCCAACCCATCACAGCCATGTTCTCTGACTTGCATTAGCTCCTGGGCTGCTAACTGTCCAATTTTAATATTTTCATTCATGTGTTTACAACTCTTGAGTGTTTTGCATCATCTTCCTCTTTGTAAAGCAAAGCCTGGCACAGTGGCTCAGTGGTTAGCACTGCAGACTCACAGCACCAGAGACCTGGGTTCAATTCCAACCTCAGGCGACTGCCTGTGTGGAATTTGCACATTCTCCCTGTGTCTGCGTGGGTTTCCTCCGGATGCTCCGGTTTCCTCCCACAGTCCAAAGATGTGCAGGCTAGGTGGATTGGCCATGCCAAATTGCCCGTAGTGCTCATGGGTGTGTGGGTTATAGGGGGATGGGTCTGCGTGGGATGCTTCAAGGGGCGGTGTGGACTTGCTGGGCCAAAGGGCCTGTTTCCACACTGTAGGGAATCTAATCTAAACTACCCAATACTTACCATGCTCCAAGATCTCAACAGTTCCCTTATTCTGGCGCATCCCCACATTTAACCATTGACAGCTGTGCCTCCAGCCACCTGGGTCCTGAGCCCTGGAAATCCCTCAATGTTGTGTCACCATAGTCTTACTAAAAAATAGGGCTGCTCTCTCATTAGAGAGACACACAACTGGCAGTGGTTTAACTTGAGGGCCACCACACCACAGGCAAGGAGAGTCCTCTGTGATAGCTACAGCTAGTGCAGGAATTGAACTCACACTGTCAGCATCACACTGCTCTGAAGATCAACTATCTAGCCAATTGAGCTAAACTGACCCAAGTATTGCTGAGTCTACAGCTGCTTTGATACACACTTTTCAAACCTACCTTTGCACCCTATGTTTTGATCACCTGTCACTATGTCTTTCTATGTGGGTCAGTGCCCATTTTTGGACATTTTACCATATTAAGTGACTTCTAGACCTGCTCCTGCTATGTTAATCCTGGTGTCCCCAAAAGATCTATCCCTAGAACCCCTCCATTTCTCGTCTTCGTAATGTACCTTGGCAGCATCATCCACACAAAGACATATCACCAGTTTGCGCATGTACTCGAAGCACACCAAGTTCTAACTCACCACTACCTCTCCCAACTCCTCTGCTTTTGCTAATTTAACAGACCATTTATCCAACTTCCTGTGCTGGATGAGAAGAAATTTCCTGCAATTGAATATCAAAAAGGCTGAACATGTTGGTTGTGTTGCCCACTGCAAACTCCATTCCCTCTCTAGATACGACCTGTGATTGAGTCAGTCTATTCACAATTTTGGTATTACTTTTGATCCTGAGATGAGGTTTTGACCTCATATTCATGTTGTTGCTGAGAACACTTATTTCCTACTCTGTAACATCACTCAACTTCATCTCTCTCAGCTCATCTGCTGTGAAAATCCTCACTCACATTATCATTACCTCTGGAATCAACTATTCCAACTCACTGTTTTTTTCTCCCACATTCTACGCTTCATGTCATTCATACTTGTTCCACCTGTGTCTTCATTTAGACAAAGTCATTCCTGGCACCAAGTCTAGCAACTTTGTGATTTAAAAATTCTCAGCCTTGTTTTCAAATTGATCTGTGGACTTGCTCTCTCCCTATCTCTGTAATCTCCTCCAGCCCCTCTAACAACCCTCCCTAATTCTGGCCTCTTTTACATCTTAACAACTTTACCATTGGAACCCATTCTGCCCTGCAACCTGACTTCCCTTCCTTTAAAGTATTTTGAGAACCAACCACTTTGACTAAGCTTTTCATCATCTGACCTAACCTAACCTTATGTGACTCAGTACCATACTTCTCCTGTGAAGCTCCTTTGGACTTTCCATTACCTTAAATTTGCTATATGAATATAATTTGAATGTTATTGTTAAAGGCACCAGATGAATGCAAGTTGTTGTTGCTGTTCTTCAAATTGCATCAAAAGGGTTTTTATTAATGCTTTGCAACCACTTAAACACCCGCAAGTGCCAGGCAAGTGCTCAGTGCCTCCAACAGTGCAGAACTCCTTCGGTAGAGCACAGGAGTATCAACTTAGATTTGGCACTCACATTCCTGCAAAAAGGCCTTAAGCTCACAACATACTGCATCTACATATTGCTCTATCTCATCAATACTGCACTGAGATGGCAGCCTAGATGACATGCTCAGATCTTGTGCTGGCAGTGTTGAGGACTGATAGGCAGTTGCAGAGGCAGAGGAAGGGACACAATTTTGTGACTGCCTGAATCAAAATAAGCAGCCTTTTGGGAAAGTGAAGTGAAAGCCACATAATCCCAGAGGACCATAGACTGCTTTCGCATTGGAGAGGAGTGAGCTTAACCCAGGGGTCACCACACCTCAGATGAAGGGTGAAGTTGAGAAGGGGGAGATGACCTTCATTGAAACCATATTGTTGGTGTCGCTCTGCAATGCAAACTAAGCAGCCAACTGAGCTAACCGACCCCAGGAATAGGCTGAACTGCTCTTGATGTGTTGGAGTTTGTGCAGGGTGGAGCTGAAGAGGTTGCTTAATATTCAGTCTTTCATCTCAGTGACGCACTAACAGCATTTTGTCTTATTTGTGTGTATACTGCAGAGCGCAATTCATATAGTGAATCATTAATTTATAGTACAGCCTGATTAGATTGTAAACTGTAATGATTTCTCAATAAACTGCAGGTGTAATCATTAATCTGGGCTACATGTAAACACATCAATAATGGGGGGAACATGGGCTGTCAGTGTTTACACTGCTCTTTCTTCCTAGGAACATGACACCCAAGCAGATTGTCGCTGTTCCATTGATGATCTGATGATGATTAGTGCATGTGAGACTCTACAATGGTGCATTGGAATCCAATCCTCAGAAATTGGGACTTTAAAACAATGCAAAATATTGTTGTAAATCTGAAATTAAAAGGAAAATTTTGAAAACGCAAGGAAAGTTGGCATTATTTTAGGTTAGATTCCCTACAGTGTGGAAACAGGCCCTTCGGCCAACAAGTCCACACTGCCCCTTGGAGCATCCCACCCAGACCCATCCCCCTATAAGCCACACACCCCTGAACACTATGGGCAATTTAGCATGGCCAATCCACCTAGCCTGCACATCTTTGGACGGTGGGAGGAAACTCACACAAACGTGGGGAGAATGTGCAAACTCCGCACAGGCAGTTACCTGAGGCTGGAATCGAACCCAGGTCCCTGGTGCTGTGAGACTGCAGTGCTAACCGCTGAGCCACCGTGCTGCCCTATCTGCTGCCATTATCTGTACACATTTCACATCACAATAGTGTTTCCCAACCTGTTCTTATCCCTGTTCAAGGAATGTCTCAAAGTTGAACTCCTCAACCTTATTTTCAGATCCGTCCATGACCTCGCTCCTCTTTATCACAGCAATCCCCTCCAATCGTGAAGCACCAGGAGAACTTCAGGATCAAGCAGTCTGCTTTATTGGCACCACTTTCAGCATTCACTCCTTCCACTGATGATGCGCACCCACAAGATTCCCTGCATCAACTTAGCAAGGCCTCCTTAGGCAGCACCGTGCAAACCCACAACCAATTCCATCTGGAAGGGCAAGGGGAGCAGAGACATGGGAACACTGAGTTACTCACCATCCTGACTTGGAAATATATCACTGTTCCTTCAGCATTGCTGGGTCAAAATCCTGGAACTCTCTCCCTAAAAGAACTGTGGTGTACCTGTGCCCTAAAGATTGCGGCAGTTCAAAATAGCAGCTTCTCAATGGCAGTGAGCAATGAACAACAAATTCTGGTCTGGGCACTGATGTCCACATTCCATGAATGAGTTAAATAAAAGAACTGCATGCCTTTAATTCTGATCTCTCGAGTATTTTTGATTTCAATCACTTCAGCTACCACTTGCATCCTGGTGTGGAGGTGCTGGTGTTAGATCGGGGTGGAAAATGCCGGAAGTCACAAGACACCAGGTTATAGTCCAACAGGTTTATTTGAAATCACAAGTTTTCAGAGCGCTGCTCCTTTGTCAGGTGAAGTGGAGGGGAGTATATTGTATGCTTCATCTGACGAAGGAGCTGCGCTCCGAAAGCTTGTGATTTCAAATAAACATAGAACATTACAGCACATTACAGGCCCTTCGGCCCTCGATGTTATGCCGACCTGTCATACTGATCTCAAGCCCATCTAACCTACACTCTTCCATGTACGTCCATATGCTTATCCGATGACGACTTAAATGTACCTAAAGTTGGCAAATCTACTACCGTTGCAGGCAAAGCATTCCATTCCCTTACTACTCTCCTAGTAAAGAAACTACCTCTGACATCTGTCCTATATCTTTCACCCCTCAATTTAAAGCTATAAACCTGTTGGACTCTAACTTGGTGTGGCGCAACTTCTGACTTGGGTCCTGAGCTCAGGAATTCCCACCCCAAAACCTCTACACTTTCAGGCCTGATTTCTATCCTTCTTCACGATGATCCTTCTAACCAACTTTTGACCCATCACTGATATATTGCCCTCATTCTGCCTCAAATAGTGATCCTCAGAAACACTTTCGGACAGTATTTTTTCATGTGTGATATAAATACTTGGCTTTGTGTGGTGCAGAATATTCCTTCATTTGAGATGGCGATGGTTCCTCAGACCGACAAGGGTTTGATTGGGCGCATTTGATACCTGAGGCTGAGTCTCTGAAGAATAATTTTCTGCCCGCCCACCTCCCTGTGTCTAGTGAAGCCTGTCTTTGAAACCAGGTAATTTGTATATAAATATATATTTTTCACTTCTTGCCCGCCCCCTTGATACTGTGTCGCCAATAGTTTGTGTGCGTTGTATCAAGAGGGAGGGAGGATGTTGCAATCGGTAGCGCAGTCATCGTCAGCCAGTTCAGAGTGAGAGTGAAAGCGTGAGGGCAGTGTAATAATTCGGCCAGATTACAGCAGCCTAGCATCATAGTGTATCTCTGCTCTTGGGACGCACACATCATACTCTCTCACTCATTCACCTTCAAACTAAGAGGAAACACGCAAAGAGAAACATTTTATCAGTTTCATGGAGAAAGAACAAAGATACTTCTGAGGACATCGAGAGTTTTCACGATTTCCTTCCATCACTTGGCAATTCAAGAATAAGTTACTATTTTATTTGCCTCCCAGGAATTACAAAGAATCTTTTTGTTTTGTTTGCGCTGCTCTTCTGAATCGGGACTTTACTCGGAGAGATCAGAATGTGTTGCTGGATGGTGGAGGATAAAAGTTGCTGAAACTCGCCAAGGCTCATCAGGGGCTAAGGGTCCACACGTGGGGAGTTACTGACAGGGAGAGGAGCTGGTCTCAGGACCTGAGGCTACGATTTCCCACTTCCACGGAGAGAGAGTCGTTTCAAATTCTCGGAGATTCCCGTGTTACTGGGAATTCCTCACCGAAACTACTTCGGGCGAATCCCCCACCCCCTCCACCGTTTGTTTTGTAACGAAACAAAACCTTTAGTAAGTCGCGACTGTTTTTTATACATATAATCCTATAGTAGAGAGTTTAATGTTTAAGACTGAACCTTAAACATCTGTTCTTTTAAAATCGGGATGGCTGTTTAACTATTTGTTCCGACCTCCTGCCCCCCCCCCCCGTTGAGAAATTGAAAGGGGGTGCCAGAGAAGTTATAGATGCTGAACATTTAATTTATGGCCAGTTTGTGTTAGAGAAAAGAAAATCAATATTGTTCCTTTTGTGTAAAGTTTATACAGGAGTGAATGGACACAAACCCCCCCCCCCCCCCCCCAACTTTCTGTTTCTCCTCTCCGTGCCCCGGTAACGGTTTTGATGCTTAAAGTTCTGGATTACTTTGTGTTTGAATTCTTCTAAGTTTCCTTGAGATATTCTCATTTGGAATGGCGCGTGTGGTAGCGCTGTGTAACCGCATGGACTGGCTGGAAGCTGCTGCCTTTGTGTGAGGGACGGAAACTGTACACGCTTGTATCCCTGGAAGAGTCAAGGAGTTTGTGGGAAGTTTCTGTGCCTTTTTAAGTCGGGGGGCGAGTGAATCTGGAGTAAACCGAAACCCCAACACCCCCGAAGTGTTTGAAGATCATTGGCGTCCTTTGTTGGATAGATAAGAGACAAAAGACCATGTCCTCTGCTTTTTTTCTGTTGGTGGGAAGTAGACCGCCTGGAACAAAAAGACAGAATCTGAAAGAATTGAAAAGACGATGCTAGCAAACGCTACTTCTCCCCCCCCTCTCTTTTTTTTCCCCAGTTCTGAGGGTCACTCGACCCAAAATGTTGACTCTGATTTCTCTCCGCAGATGCTGCCAGACCTGCTGAGCTTTTCCAGCAAGTTTCATGTTTTAGTTACTTCTACCCGTCAGTTACTGGGCAGTGGAGATCTCCTACACTTCCCTCCCTCTTCACAAACAGAACGGTTATTGATACTGGGAGGGGTGGTCTTGAATCTCAAAATTGAGATTTTTTTGGTAATTTTTTTCAATAGAGTGACTAAGAGGTTGGATGGAGTTTGTAATGCAGGTCAGCCGTGAGCTCTTTGAGCAGGGGGATAGGTTGGAAGGGGCCGAATAGCCTTGGCTTGTTCCACATTTAAGGAAAAGGCTGGGTTTTCCTTGGCATCTTTCCAATGTGTCCCTGACATTCTCCCCCCCCCCCCCCCCCTTCACGGAGCCCAGCAACTGTGAAAAGTTGCCCCTTATAAGTGGGATAGATGACTTTTGGGTTCTTCAATCCAACTTTAGTCTTGACTTTAAATTTCATCCTTACCATCATCCCCCAAAATATATCTCTGGGTGTGTCCATTAAACACGCCAGGCACTTTTTGAGTGAGGTCCCTTTGTTCACTGCATGCTCTTCTCAGTGTTCTGTAGTGGTTTCTGCATGACAATGCAGGGGCCTGATGGTGATCCAATTTACCTCACTCTTAACAGCAACCTGCAGCAGCTTGGGCATAACACTCCAGTGAAGTCCAATATGTCATTGTACAGTCAGGCCCTAAAAAAGAATTGATCATGAAAGGAGATACAGATGTAGAAAAATAGGAGTTGGCTGTTGCAACTGGTGACCAAAGGTTTGCTCAGAGAGCTAAGGTTTAAGGAATGTGTTCTAGAAGCGGTGTTGGGGTAGTGTGAGAAATGGGTACAGATCTCAGCGCCTAGGCGGTTAATGTTAGGGTCTCTCGGAGATTTGAACAAGATATGACTATCTATGAGAGATGTGCATAGGATAGACGGGGAGAAACTGTTCCCACTCTTGAAGGCATAAAGGTCGAAAGGACACAGGTATAAAGTAATTGCGTTTGTTTCTTTAGTCAATGTGGGGGAGGCGGGAAAGCTTTCTCATATCAACGGCCAGGGTTGGGAATGCACTGCCCCAGTGTGTGGTATGGAGACATTCCAAAGGGAAATAGACTTTATTGAAAGAACAGGTGCGAGGTTACATGGAGAAGGCTGGAGAACGGTGAGAGAAAGGCAGCAGACACAATGGGCTGAAGAGCAATCTCTTACACAGGAACAGTTCTGTGGAAGAAAATGTTCTGTGATTGTGGCAGAGCGATTGAAATCAGGGACGCTCCAGAGGCCCGAACTGGAGGAGCATAGAGATCACAGGGAGTTGTAGAATGATGTAAGTGAGAGAGAGGGAGGGGCAAAACCATTGCTCTGCAGGCACTTCCAGTGACTGTTCAGAAAAAGACAAGTCATGGTTGCCAGGTGTGTGAAATACTGAGACTCTTGATTTGTAATAGCATTTCTTCTTGCATGCTTGGAACAGTTTTGTGGTTATTAAGTGTGAATGCTGGTGTCATGTGTGTGCATGATACAGGCTGTTAGTGCCATTCACAGGTGAGGCAAGTCCCTATGTGTCTAACATTGACAGTCTGATGAGCTGGATGGTGATTGTTACTTAATTCACCTGAATGTGATTCATCGGAAGTGGCTCATTTTGTGAGGTAGTCAATAGTTAGGGATAACAGTCTGGTGTCTTGCTTTTGATCCTCGTTATTGCAGGAGGGTTGATACGGGGCTTTTTGGTGCCTGGGTTCAAGCCCCACCTGTTCCTGAGGTGTGTCATAACATTTATGAATAAGTTGGTTAGGAAAATATGCACAGGAGAGTTGATGGATGTGTGTTGTATTTGTGGCACTGGGGAGGACTAAAGGCAAGCCTCTGTGTGTGTGTGTGATGGAGGGGTTGTTCGAAGTTTCCATGTGACTCAGTGTATGCAGTTCTACAAAGTTATTTCTGTTTGTCTTACAAGCTGCATGAGCCAACAGTGTCCAGAGCACCACCTACTGTATCAGTGTGGCATTTCCACTTGATAACTTGCTTAATTGTCTGGAAATAGAAGTAAAGTCATCATGGTTTTACTTGACAATCAGGCTACTCTCTCAATCGAGAGAGATAACTGGTGGTGGTCGTCTAACCTGAGGGTCACCACACCTTGGGTGAGGTTGAGAAGGAGACACCTTCATTGTAACCTCAGACATTGGGGGGCAATGGACCCACATTGTTGGTACTGCACAGCATCACCCTTCAGCCAACTGAGCTAACCAACTCTGAGACAGCATTCTGTACTGAATTCTGGTCAGTATTGTGTTGTGGACCCTATGTCTTCTGGCATTAAGATTTTGGGTTCATTTTTACAATGAATCTTCTTGATTTGAAACTTCACACACCTTGCAAAATTGGAATTTCCAAACCAGGTGATTGTGACTGAAAGAACTTAGAAACACTGAAGCTGTTGTCCGTCATTTATAATCCCTATCAACATAAAATATGGTGTTTACACAAAAACCTCTAAGTATAACACAGGTTTAGAATACGGTCACATATGATGTTCACGTGGTTTTTCTACATTAGAAGGTGATTTGGTTGACTATTTTTGCAAAATATTAAAGGGAGCTGATAGCAAAGAGAGAAACTACTTTTGCTGGCTGCAGAGCCCTGGATGACGGGACCTTGTCTAAAATTGAGAGTTGGTCCTCACAGAAGTGAAATTAGAAATGCAATGTGCAATAGAAATTTGGAACTTGCTTATGCAAATAGCAGTTGATGCTAGATCAATTATTAAGTTTTTTTTTCTAAAATTTCTGTTGTTTTCTTATAAGGGTATGAGGGATTTGGCACAAAGGCAGCTGTATGGAATTAGATCATATGGGATTTCATTGAATGGTGGAACAAGCATGAAGGGCTTGAATGGTGTGCACTCCAATTCCAATGCTGCTGTGAATTGATGTGTTAAAATGCAACACTGAGTTGGGTAAACACGTCATTGTTATCATGGAAGATAAACAGTCACAAAGCAATACGTAGAACCTTTTCATGCAATTATCTGCCCTGAGGCACTTAAATTCACAGGAGTGAGCATGGAACAGAATTTGACGCTGAGCCACACAGGGAAAAGTATGAAAAGATGACCGAAAGACATGGAAGCATACGCTAATGGAGAAGGGTTGGGGTAGGGGCAAGAGGTTGATGGAGGGAATCCCACTGCTTGGGGTTGCATCATTGGAAGCACAGCTATGAATTAGCTTTTCTGATGAAGGATCTAGGCCCGAAATGTCAGCTTTTGAGCTCCTAAGATGCTGCTTGGCCTGCTGTGTTCATCCAGCTCCACACTTTGTTATCTATGAATTTGCACTCTCTTTTCCCTTATCAGCAGTAACACTTGACTGGAGTTGCAAGATACCATGGCACAACTTGGGTGCAGTCAAAGGGCTCAGTGTTGATCTGCAATGGATCTTGTGACTTTAGTAGCATCAGGAGTATGCAAAAGTCGTTAAGCTCATGTGGTCTTGCAAATGAAATGCCACCTATACAACCGTACCTTAACAATGCTGTCTTAAGTGATACTCAAATATGGGAATGGGTTTGGAAAGTGGGAGACAGGGGAAAGACTGCAGGACTGTGAATTCTAGAAGCTTCGTGGAATTGATACTGTGGATGGAGAGAAACTATTTCCTCTTGGGTTGGGGGGGTTTGATGCAAAACATGGGGGCAAAACTAAGAATGGAATGTTTGAGTTATAAGGAGGAGCTGGGACTTTTTTCACTGGAGTGTAGGAGTTGAGAGGTGACAATGTAGAGGTTTGTAAAATTATGAGAGGTTTAGGTAAGGTGAATAGCATGTGTCTTTTCTCTAGAGTGGGGGATTACAAGACTCGGCATAATTTTTACAGTGAAAGATTTAAAAACGATATGAGGGGCAAATGTTTTACGCAGAGTGGTTCGTGTGTGGAATGAACTTCCAGAGGAAGTGGTAGGTGTGGGTACAGTTACAACATTTAAAAACATTTAGATAAGTACATGAATAAGAAGGGTTTGGAGGGATATGGACCAAGCGCAGGCAAGTGGGACTAGTTTAGTTTGGAATTATGTTCGACATGGACTGCCTGGACCAAAGAGTCTGTTTCCATGCTGTATGACTCAGTGACTCTAGCTGAGAACGGCACCATTCAGGGATGATGTTTAAATGCATTTTATCACATAAAAGCTTGTGGAAATCTGGAATGTCATCAGTCAGAAAGCTGTTTGAGGATTGAATCAAAAATATCAAAATTAAAACTGGTTAGATTTTTGTTAAGGGTGTTGCGCAATGTTGGCAGCAAGATTTATAGATGGAGTCAAAGTACAGATCAGTCACAAACTAAGTAAATGCTGGAGAAGCCCGTTTCAATGGCCTACTCGTTTAGCTCTGAAGCTAACTTTGGGAACTGCAATGTAAAAACTTGTTGTTTCCTTGCCCCCTCCACTAGATCCTTATGAGTGTGAACGCCCAGCGATCGCTGCTCTCGCTCCCGCCCAGGTTGAAGAGGTTAGACTTTGATGATGCTGATGACCCTGATCTCCCCAAATCGAAGCGAGCTCGTGTCAGCCAGCTGTCTATACCAGCCTTATCTCCATGCCTTGGCTCACCATCCCCAACGCCCTCCTCTTCCGATGACAACACTGTGTCCCGCATTGGACCTTACCTCCTGCTGAATCTTACCGAGGCAAATAACTGTTACCGAGCCATTCACACCCACACGGAGCAGGATTACATCTGCAAGGTATGTCTATCAGTTTAACCGGGAAAGCAGGGTTTGCTTTCTGGGTAGATGGCAACTGTTTTGTGTACTGGCCAAATGACTGATTGGGAGCCTGGTCCTGTTCCTTGTGTCAGAGGCAGGTTCTTTACGTAGAGAGTTGTGAGAGCATGGAATGCGTTGCCAGCAGCAGTTGTGGAAGCAAGGTCATTGGGGTCATTTAAGAGACTGCTGGACATGCATATGGTCACAGAAATTTGAGGGTGCATACATGAGGATCAATGGTCGGCACAACATTGTGGGCTGAAGGGCCTGTTCTGTGCTGTGCTGTACTGTTCTATGTTCTATGTTCTATGTGGGAGGACCCCAGACTATAAAAGAGGGTAGGAGCAAGTGGGGGAGTATGGAAGGGCATCGGAGACGATTGACCCCAGCCAAAAGGAGGGGAGGGCACTTGGTGTCAGGGTCCCAGGCCATTCCAAGTTTTCAGGAGAGGATGGTGCTTTTCACAATGTTCGCTTCTCACTGTTGAAACCAACCCAATCTTTCAAGGCAGCTTCCAACCACTAACCACGCTGCCATGTGCATTTCTTGCAAATGGTCATTTCCTGTGCAATAGGTTCAACAAGTTCTCCGTCACCACTTCTGTCCTTTCCCTTGTCCTTTCATCATTTTCAAACAATGAACCCATTTCACGAACAAGACCACTGTCTGCTTGCTGCTTTCCCCTTTTCCCGATTCTTCCCAAATGGGAGAATGCACTGGGAGATAATCTTTCCACACTCTTTGTTCTCAGTGAGAAACTTGATGGGCAACATTACCATAGTGACCTCCCTTTACCTGGCAGCAAAGTCCCAAATCATTCAGATGTACAACCGTGTGTATGAGTCTGTGTGTAAACTGACACCAGACTCAACATTGCCTTGTGCCGCAGAACTGTCTCTCTCTATGAAGCATCAGGGGCTGACACTTGGGGATGGTGCAAATGGTTTCCAAAGGCCGAAAATCTAAACTGGGTAGCTATTTGAGCATAACCTTTTTTACATAGAACATAGAACATTACAGCACAGTACAGGCCCTTTGGCCCTCTGTTTGCCGACCTGTCATACCGATCTCAAGCCCATCTAACCTACACTATTCCATGTACGTCCAAATGCTTATCCAATGGTGACTTAAATGTACCTAAAGTTGGCGAATCTACTACCGTTGCAGGCAAAGCGTTCCATTCCCTTACTACTCTCTGCGTAAAGAAACCACCTCTGACATCTGTCCTATATCTTTCACCCCTCAATTTAAAGCTATGCCCCCTCGTGCTCGCTGTCACCATCCTAGGAAAAAGGCTCTCCCTATCCACCCTATCTAACCCTCTGATTATTTTATATGTTTCATTTAAGTCACCTCTCAACCTTCTCTCTAACGAAAACAGCCTCAAGTCCCTCAGCCTTTCCTTGTAAGACCTTCCCTCCATTCCAGTCAACATCCTAGTAAATCTCCTCTGCACCCTTTCCAAAGCTTTCACATCCTTCTTATAATGCGGTGACCAGAACTGTACGCAATACTCCAAGTGCGGCCGCACCAGAGTTTTGTACAGCTGCAGCATAACCTCTTGGTTCCGGAACTCGATCCCTCTATTAATAAAAGCTAAAACACTGTATGCCTTCTTAACAGCCCTGTCAACCTGGGTGGCAACTTTCAAGGATCTGTGTACATGGACACCGAGATCTCTCTGTTCATCCACACTACCAAGAATCTTACCATTAGCCCAGTACTTTGTCTTCCGGTTACTCCTACCAAAGTGCATCACCTCACACTTGTCTGCATTAAACTTCATTTGCCACCTCTCAGCCCAGCTCTGCAGCTTATCTATGTCTCTCTGCAACCTACATCATCCTTCGTCACTATCCACAACTCCACCGACCTTAGTACATTCTGCAAATTTACTAACCCATCCTTCTACGCCCTCATCCAGGTCATTTATAAAAATGACAAACAGCAATGGACCCAACACCGACCCTTGTGGTACACCACTAGTAACTGGTCTCCAGGATGAATATTTCCCATCAACTACCACCCTCTGTCTTCTTTCAGCAAGCCAATTTCCGATCCAAACTGCTATATCTCCCACCATCCCATTCCTCCGCATTTTGTACAATAGCCTACTGTGGGGAACCCTATCAAACGCCTTGCTGAAATCCATATACACCACATCAACTGGTTTACTCTCATCTACCTGTTTGGTTACCTTCATGACTTGTAATTTGTCCCTAGTTCTTGCCAATTTGGCTTCAGGCAGGATATGTGTTAATCCGGTAGAGGAGATGGTGCATGTGTACTGAAGTGTATTTTCAGCAGCTCAGACTCCAAGTGGAACAATTTCTATCCTTAACTTCTCTGTCTTTAACCTAAACCTAACCTCCTTTTTATGACCCAGTTGTTACCATCAGGCCTTTAGTCCATTTTGCAGACCAATATCTATATAATGAACTAGGCAGCTAAAAAACTTGCAGATTTTATAAGGGTTTTATTACAAATCAGTAGTTTACCACAGTTTCCACTTGATCCTTTCAGTATCCAGTAGTCCAGCCATCCATTAGGGGAAAAGGAAACCAAACCATCAAATTAACAAATCACCAAATTACAAACTCTCCCCATCTGGGGCAGTACAAGATCAGTTTCTTTTTAAGTATAAAAGGAACCAAATTACAAGTGAGAGATAATAGGAACTGCCAATACTGGAGAATCTGAGATAGCAAGGTGTAGAGCTGGATGAACACAGCAGGCCAAGGATCATCAGAGGAGCAGGAAAGCTGATGATTCAGGTCGAGACCCTTCTTAAGAAATGGGGAAGGGGGTTCTGAAATAAATAGGGAGAGAGCGGGAGGCAGATAGAAGATAAAGGAGAGGGTTGGTGGAGAGGAGACAGACTGGTCGAAGAGGCCGGGATGGAGCCAGTAAAGGTGACTGTAGGTAGGGAGGGAGGAGATAGGTCAGTCCAGGGAGGATGGACAGGTCAAGGGGCGGGATGAGGTTAGGAGGTGGGGGTGGGCCTTGAGGTGGGAGGAGGGGATAGGTGGGAGGAAGGGCAAGTTAGGGAGGCAGGGACCAGGAATAATGACCACCCAATTACACCTCCTGCCCACTTGGTAAGAATAACAAGTACCAAAGAGGTGGGGAAAAGAATAATCAAAATGGTGTTGGGCGGGGCGGGGTGAAATAATGCACTCCAGCCCTGATGGTGTCCACCTTTTAGAGCCCAAAATTTGGGCAGCACGGTGGCTCAGTGGTTAGCACTGCAGCCTCACAGCACCGGGGGCCCAGGTTTGATTCCACCCTCCGACAACTGTCTGTGTGGAGTCTGCACATTCTCCCTGTGTCCGCGTGGGTGTGCTCCAGTTTCCTCCCACAGCCCAAAGATGTGTAGGCTAGGTGGATTGGCCATGCTTAAATTGCCCATAGTGTTCAGGGATGTGTAGCTTAGGTGCATTATAGGGGGATGGGTCTGGGTGAAATGCTCCAAGGGTTGATGTGGGCTTGTTGGGACCACAGGCCAGTTTCCACATGTAGGGGTTCTATGATTCTAATTCTCTTTTGTTTGGTACACACTTCCAAATCACCATTTGAAAAATTAAACAATTAACACAAGCACTTCCTCCCAATGCAGCTCCAATAACCAAAATTAGGGTCAGGAAAATAGGACAGGATTTAATCGTGTTGGACTTTGTTTTTTTTGTATAGCCCATCCCTGGGATCACTAGTCAAAATAACAATCTCCACATGCCGTCCCCTGGGGGAATGGCAGCAGTAACAAAGGAGAAGGGTAGAGAAAGACTGGAGTTTTACATGAATGTGGAGTTGGAGGGGGAAACACTATGCACCACCCCTGTGGAGCCCACCTCTCTCTAATTGCAAAATTCTGGCTCCCTTTTTGCATCTATTGTTGAATCAACCCATTCAGAAATACCTCTGGAACAAATGGGACTTGAGACCAGGTCTCCTAACTCAGAGGTAGGCTCACCAGCACAGCACTGCAAGTGCCCACCTCCTAAATGCAAACCCTAATGTATATTGCCTGCTCTCAAAAAGTTCTGTTCAGAGTTGCATTTTCGACATGGTATTGTCAACAGTCCTACTACCTCTCTGTGTATCAGTGTGTTGTTTGATTTACACGCTGGTGATGAGCTTTGGGAAATTGTTGCTGTTGTTCTTCACTGGCTTTCCTCCTGCCTGCATTGTAGGTGTTTGCCATGAAACGTTACAGGGAGGTGATTGCCCCTTATGCCTGCCTCCCAGCTCACCCACACGTGGGTCAAATGGCTGAGGTGATCGCGGGAGACCGTAAGGCCTATGTCCTTTTCCAACGCGGCTATGGCGACATGCACTCGTACGTGCGGACGTGTAAGAGGCTTCGTGAGGAGGAGGCTGCCAGTCTCTTCAGGCAGATGGCAGAGGCGGTGGCACACTGTCACCAACACGGGATTGTGCTCCGGGACCTCAAGCTGAGGAAATTCATCTTCGCCAACAGACAGAGGTGAGCACGGGGTTAAATGGCAGGGGCTCAGAGCTGTGTGACAAACACCTCCATAAACAACACTCTTGTGCTTCAGATATCTGTCTGTGAATGTATACATGTCAGTACCTCATTGTGTGTGTCTGTGTCTGTTTGTGTGTGTGTGTGTGTGTCTGTCTATGTTTGAGAGTGACTGTGTGTGTGTCTGTGTGCATGTGTCTGTCAGTGCCATTAACCTCATGGTCCTCAGTCTGCGCCCTCATGAGATGTAAAAGACATTATATTGAGGAGAAGCAGATTGGAATTCTCCCCACTAACCTAAGCCCATGACCAACGTCGCTATTTAAGCAAACTCATCAGTTTTTGTCATGTTGTAGTGTGTGGGATCTTCTTGCGCACAGCTTTTTTTGCTATGTTTCCCCACATTGCAGCAGTGTTGACAACTAACAGATGATGATAAGTAATTAATTGGCCATGAGGTGGCTTAGGATCTCCGGAAGGTGGGTGGAGACACATCCTTCCATTTCCAGTCAAGACTAGTGGAGCTGGAGATCTCCACTCACTGACTGCCAGCTCACAGCCAAGATGCAACAAACCTAGGCAAATTCAAACAAGCTTCCTGGTGGCTGTGCACCTTGTCCAAGGGATGATGCAAAAAGTCAAGGCCACACGCAATGAGGCACTGATATTCCTATCATTTAAAAAGCAATTGCTACAAATTTTGCCATGCTTTTCTGGTACATTTTAATAAAAATTAAATATAGTAGTCTTTGCAGAACAACAGAAAATGAATATTCGCCCGCTCTGGGGGTTTGCTTCTGTTACAACCGTTGAAGAGGTTTCAATTGTCTTGAGTAGGCATCTAACAGTACGGGTTCTCAATGAAACTTTCATTCTTCACCTTCAGGAACAAATTGAAGCTTGAAAACTTGGATGATGCCTGTGTCCTGAAGGGAGAGGACGATTCCTTAATGGACAAGCATGGTTGTCCTGCGTACGTGGGGCCAGAGATACTTAACACCAAGCAGTCGTATTCAGGGAGGGCTGCGGACGTCTGGAGCCTGGGAGTGGTTCTCTACACCATGCTGGTGGGCCGCTACCCTTTCCAGGACATGGAGCCAGCTGCCCTCTTCAGCAAGATCCGGCGAGGGCTGTACACGGTCCCGGACCACATTTCCCCGAAAGCCAAGTGCCTTATTCAGTGCATCTTACGACGGAATCCTGCAGAGAGGCTGACAGCCAGTGAGATCTTGGATCATCCCTGGTTCAATTCCAACTTCAGCATGACCTTCAGCAGCAGCTCAGGCCCATCGACTGACCAGTTGGTCCCTGATGGCTACAGGGAGGATGCAGATTTGTAGATTTTTGTTTTGTTGAAAACCATTTATAAAAAAGGAGATGTATTTTTGAAACGCTGATGGTCACGTTGTGCCTTCTCTGTGAATTGAACGATGACTTTGGCCTCTGCATCCTCACCTGTTGGAGTATTTTTTGAGGTGAAAGACTTTGGGGGGTGCCAGGTGCAGATTGTTCCCAGGGCTTTACTGTTGGGAGATGGTGCCTCACGCATCATGTGGCAGAAGCCTGGGGCGATGGACACCACTCATTGGTCAGTGTTTATGACAGCGGGTCTTCAGACAAGTGGGTTGCTGAATCCTGTTTGGGAAACTCCAAGTCCCTCCTGACAGTCAGCGTCTAGATGCTTTGAACACACACACACACACACCTGGGTGAAAATGAAAACAAACCTCTGGCCCACTTGTTTGCAGCTGGAGGTTACCAATAGCAATAAAAACACAACCAGGACTACCTCGGGATTGAGAGTCTATGACGGAGGTGAGCTGTCTTGAGGGAGGGAGCGTAGAAAGTTAGGGTAGCCTGGTCGGTGATACCGAATGAAACCTGTGAACCTCTGATCCATCATTCCACTGTTGGCCTAGTGAAGGGCTTGTAGCAGTGATGCTGTATGGATGGTTTTTGCCCAGTTTCCTGTGACCTCTCCTTCGACTGGGGACCAAAGGTGTTACTCATTGTTGGGTACGGAAGGAAGGGCTGTCACCTACTCAGCATGAACCTTGTGGTGATTGGGCAGAGTTTAGGGGTAACTCACCCACCCCTTGTTGCCTCTGTAAAGTAACACTCAACCTTCCCTGGTGAACCTGAAGGAGTGTGAGAACGGGACAGACTTTCCCACTTGAACTGAGAGCTCCTGGCCCAATCCCTTCATTGTACAAAAGCTGAAGGATCACTCTTGTTCTCTCTCCTCCGGAGGTGCTTTCAAGAAATGCATAAAGGTCAACAAGCACGGATTGAAGTCTTCTCCTCCTGTTTTTTCACTGTCATCTGATTGCATTCCTCCCCACCCCGGCAACATCCCCCACCCTTGCCCATACCCCTTTAGAACTCCCCTGAGCGGAGCATTGATCGAGAAGTGACTTGCTGTGTAAAACTCGGGTCGGGTAGTGTGAGGTCTGTCCCAACGAGATATTGTTGTTGGAAGGACCTTATGTGCATCACTCAATACTTGACAATGTTTAATCTCTCCTCAGTGTTTTCAGAGACAAAATAAATGGGTTTCATGGAATCCTGACTGATTTGAAGCATAGGATGACATGAAATTGATACTTGGCACTGGAAGGGTTAATCTTCAAATTCAGCCCTGCCATTTGTTGAAATAAAATGTCTGTATTTTTTTTTGTGCCAAAATCTCAGTGTATGCTTTAACCTGACAGTGTTAGACTGCACCCTTTGAAGACATTAGAGAAAGCCCCTTGTGTTTGCAGGCTCATGACTGTCTCTAACTGACAGCATTGAGACCACACAGTTAATGCCTGAATGTGACCCCTCTTAACTTACATGTGCCCTACACTCTGCTAAGTGTTAGGCCAATTGTGCAGTTAAGGGATCAATGCCTTAAGTTGAAGGGATCTAAATTAAATGGGGACTGTTCTTACTGGGACAAAGGTTTGGCCAGGCTTGGATTATGAGCATCACTAACCATGCCAGCATTTATTGCTATCCTTTAATTGCCCTGACCATTTTGCCAGGAAAGACTGACAGCAGCTAACTTGATGACTCCACAGCCATCAGTTGTTGTGCCTTCAATATCTGAGTAAAATTCTGTTTCCCACTTGTATTGCAACTTGGTGGAAATTGACCAGAGAAACAGGACTGGCTGAGTTATCACTCTTATCTGTAGCAGACACAGTTTCTCTTGTTGTATTGTACGGGACTGCATGGTACAGTTATGACAAGTTGATGTAAATATATTTGATAACGTTCAGCAATGCCAACACTACATTTGAGTTATTGTGTGTATGTACTGGTTGCATATTTGTTGATTTTCAATTAAAAACAATTGTATTTTTTGTGTGGTGTTAATTTTTTGAATCCCACATTTCCTGTTTCACATTTCTTCAGGGTATAGCATGGCAGTGTTGGGGATAAAGTAGTTGCTATAGCATTCCTCGGGAATAAATCATTCGACACTCAGTGCACAGTACCAAGAGGTAGATAGTTGAATTTGTGCACCATATAAAATGGGAAGTGGAAAATTGCCCAGGGCTGTCCTGTCACTGACAGCAGGTTAAATCTAGAACAAAGAACAATACAGCACAGGAACAGGCCATTCGGTCCCCCTAAGCCTGTGCCAACATATTTTGCCTTTCCACACTAAAACTAGCTTCATGTACAGGATCTGTATCCCTCTGTTCCCTTAGGAACACAACAGCCAATGTGCAGCTTGAATTCACATCTTTCATGTTATTAGACTGATGCACTGCCTAATGAGGCTAACTCAGCAGGCTACTGTTTCACTACTCTATCCTCAATCTTCACCAGAATGATGGAAGGTATTATTGCCAGTACTATCAAACACCTATACTCACTAATAACCCATTCACCAAGGCTCTGTTTGATTCCTGCCAGGCCTCACCAGCTTTGCTGTAGGTGTGCTCGCTTATTGGTCAGTGCTGGAGACCTGGATTTGGTTCCAGCCTTAGGTGACTGTAGGGTTTGTGCATTTTTCCTGTGCCTGTGAAAGTTTCCTCACACAGTCCAAAGATAAGCAGATGAGGTGAGATAACAAAGTGTAGTGCTGGATGAACTGCGACAACCTGCAGATGAGTTGGGTTATCCATGGTGAATTATCCCGTAGCGTCCAGGGAAGAGTAGGCTGGGTGTCATTGTAAATGCAGGGTTACAGTGAGAGGGTGGATCTGTGTAGGATGCTCTTTAAACGTTTGGTACAGACCTGATGGTCCAAATGGCCTTTTTCTGTACTGTTGGAATTCTATCGGCAAAAAAAATGAATTCCAGAGGCACGAAAGTCCATCAGAGCACCATTTATTGGAATGTGGCCTCTGGGAGGTAACCAGGTGCTCTGGTTTCCTCCCACAGTCCAAAGATGTGCAGGGTAGATGGATTAGCCAGGCTAAATTGCCCCATAGTATGTTCGGGGAGGTGTAGATTAGGTGGGTTATAGGGGGATGGGAGGTTTGGATGGGGTGTTCTAAGGGTTGATGTGGACTTGTTGGGCCGAAGGGCCTGTTTTAACACTGTAGGGATTCTAGTAAAATCTAGGCAGTGGAAGGCTCAGGAAAATTAAAAATGGTTGCAATGTTTTTGTTTGGTCAGTCAAGTCAGCTCCAAGACATCTCTGCAAGAGTTCCTTGGGATCACGTCTTAGACCCAGCCATCTTCAACGACCTACCTTCCATCATAACAGCAAAATTTGTTCAATTAATTATGTTTTTAGAGAAAAAATAACTGACAGGAGAGATGTGCTGCTAATCATGCCCCACTACAACACAATCACAGTGTTAATATAATTGTGGGAGTCTTTTACCAGCTGGACAGCTGCTGTGAAGTGCAGAGCGATGCCAACAGTGTGGCTCAATTCCCGCTTCAACTGAGGTTACCATGAAGGACTCTCATTCTCAACCTCTCCCCTCATCTGGGGTGTGCTAACTGTCCGGTTAAACCCCTACCAGTCATCTCTCACTAATGAGAGAGCAGCTCTATGGTCCAGTAGGACTGTTGCAACTTTACCTTGGTATAAAGGTGTTGAAACAATTATTTAATTAGACAACAATTGATTTTCTTGTATGCTACTATTTTAAATATGCTTTCACCAGGATACTTTAATGAGCTCAAAAAGATCTATTTATCATAAACAAGCAATCATTTGCAAAATTGGTTAGTAACTAATCTATAATTAAGGATTAGAACTTAGACAAACTTATTCTCACAACACAAACAGACTAAAGCGTGGCAAAGAGAGTATTTAAAAAAACAAACATTGGTGATATAAAGGATAAACTTTGATGAGTCCTCTAAAAACTATATACATTTTTGTGGATTCAGCTACATCTCTGACAACCGTAGACTGATAGAAAAATCTTCTGCACTAAGCTTTTGTTTGGTTGGAAATCCACTTAGACCTAGGACTTTGAATAGAGGTCACAACTTATCCTTTCCACATTGACAAAGGTGGTGCATTTTAATGAAAGTCTCCCAAATTCAATCAGGAGTGACAGAGCTTGCTGCAGCTTTTTCACTTTCATACTGTTGTTCTTTTCTCCACAAAGAGCTTACTAAATGCAGCAACTTTAATACTTGCTAATGGAGCTGGAATTGCCACAGCTCCTTGCTCTAGACTTGGCCCCAAAAGAATCCTTGTTAAAAGATTAATTCATTCAAAGGTTACTTGCCACAGAATTCCCAACACCTAACCTGTTCTTATAGCTACAGCATCCACGTGGCTGGCTCAATTCAGTTTCTAGCCAATGATAAAGGTGTCGAAGGTTTATGAGTGACAATGCCATTGAACGTTATGGGAGATGATTAGTTATTTCTCTTAATAACCAAAAAACCTACAGATGCTGTAAATTAGGAACAAAAACAGAAGTTGCTGGAAAAGCTCAGCAGGTCTGGCAGTATCTGTGAAGAAAATTCAGAGTTAATGCTTGCGGTCCAGTGACTCTTCCTGAGTGTCCTGCCAGACCTGCTGAGTTTTCCCAGCCACTTCTGTTTCTGTTCTAGATGTTTTTCTTGTTTGAGATGCAGTTGCCTGGTATTTATGTGGCATGGACATTACTTACATTATCAGTTTGTACTTTGTCCAGATCTTGCTGTATTTGGACATGGACAGCTTGAGTATCTGAGGAATCAGAAATTATGTTGAACATTGTGCAATTGTCCCATTTCTGACCTTATGATGGAGGGAAGGTCATTGATAAAGCAGCTAAAAATGGTCGGGCTTAAGAAATCTGAGGAGGTGAGGAACTCATGTGGGAGATATCCTGGAGCTGAAATGCTTGATCTCAAACAATTGCAACCATCCTTCTTTCTGCTAGATATGACTCCAACCAGTGGAGAGATTTCCCCCAACTCCCATTGACTTTCCAGTTTTGCCAGGACCCCTTGATACCACACTCAATCAAATGGTGTCTTGATGTAACTTTCTCCTTCCCTTTTGAGTTCACCTCTTTTGTTCACGTTTGTAACAAGGTTGTCATGAGCTTGGAGCTGAGCGGTGCCAATTTTAACATAACCATTCCAAATGGACTGCAGCTCACCACCGTGGGTGATTAGGGATAGGCAAAAAATGTGGGCCTTTCCTGCGACAGTAACAACCCCATAAACAAATAAAAAGTGCTCTCCACAACTCGCTGAACAAGAAAAGACAAATCAGTCAACAATTGCAATCTAAATTCAATAGATTATCACTTCCTTCTCACCCATATTTTTGGGCACACTTTTGATCTCGTCGTTATTAGTATAGCATCAAATATGACACTTGGGGGCCTTTAGCTCTGTTAAAGGTGCTATATAAATGCCCATTGTTAGGTGTACATTGGTCCATGGCAAAAAGAATTGATTAGGAAATGAATCTGAGATAACAAGGTGTAGAGTTGGATGAACACAGCAGGCCAAGCAGCATCAGAGGAGCAGGAAGGCTGATGTTTCAGGTCTAGACCCTTCAGAAATGGTATCAGAGAAAATGGGAACTGCAGATGCTGGAGAATCCAAGATAATAAAGTGTGGAGCTGGATGAACCCCGCCTCCCCCTCTCTCCCTATTTATTCCAGTTCCCTCTCCCCATCCCCCTCTCTGATGAAGGGTCTAGGCCCGAAACGTCAGCTTTTGTGCTCCTGAGATGCTGCTGGGTCTGCTGTGTTCATCCAGCTTCACACTTTGTTACCTTCAGAAATGGTTTGCCTGGCATTGCTTCCATCAAATAACTAAACCATTCTAATCCCTTAGAAAATCATCAAATATTAAAGCACAGAATGAAGCATTTGGGCCCATCTGCCTTTGTCAGCTCTTTGTCTTCACAAGCTGTATTGTGTTTTTAGCCACTTCGTAGTTTTTAGCAACTCACTAGGTTCGCAATTAATTCCCCATTAAACTCACACAGGTAGTACAGTAATTAAGTATTTTTATAACATTGCGACAAAAATTTTTGCTCCACCTTTCCTGCTCACTCAGGGAACAGTTTAAAGTCTTCAATCACATACCTTCAAGCAATCAGATGTAAAGTTTAACATTTATCTTATTTTCCCATTATTTTCTTTCTCATGCTCTAATCTCTTTATTTCCCTCTCTGTTACTGAATCGAATTTAATTCACTCAATTTCCTTCACTGCCTTCATTTCTCAATTCTGTAGTCTCCTGAATTAAACAGCCAGAGAGCCATGAATTGATACCTCAAGTGTGAACACTGTGCTGTTGTTGTGAGCTAGTATTTTACAAGTTTTACTGCAAAACCAGGGCAAAGAAAGTTTCACTAACACACTACAATACTGCCATCTGATGGTTATACGCAGTAGTGCAGAATAGCCAGTTGGTGTGCCAGAATTTAGTTAGCGTTTGGTGAATATAGAATAGAATCCCTACAGTGGGGAGACAGGCCATTCAGCCCTCCAAACAGCATCCCACCCAGTACAGCCACAATAGCCCACCTGGCCTGCACATCCCCAAACACTAGGGACAATTTAGCATAGCCAACCCATCTAACATGCACAGCTTGAGACTGTGGGAGAAATCCATGGCATCTAGCAGAAATCCACATAAATGCAGGGAGCACATGCAAACTCCACACAGCTAGTTACCCAATGGTAGGATTGAACCCACGTCCCAAAGCACTGTGAGGTAACAGTGCTAACCACTGAGCCAACAGGCCAACTATGGGCAGGCCTTAGCTAAAAATACACTAGTTATAGATTAACAAAAAATGGAAACGTGACAGCAAATCGTCTCTCATCCTTTGATTTAGAATATTGTAATCTGAAAAGCAAATTTTCATTTTTAAGTATCACCTTCTGTACTGTTCACGAATGAAAAAAATAGTGGACAAATAGGTAGATTAATACAGATAATGGATAGAGAAGTACATAATGTTTGCAAAGAATACTGAGATATGAGATCTTCTCATTCATTCTTTGGGTACTTCAATAGGGAATGATGGCTTACCTTATCTTGTTCTATAAGTTGATGGGCATGCTTTTGACTAGATTTAGGCAGTTTATTTCCTACTTGAGAGGCATCCAATGCAAAGAAAAATGCTATAATGTTTATCTTGACCCCGTCTCTCCCTAACTTTACTTTAAAGGAGTTAAAGGCTCCAATCTTCTCAAAACTCGCTGGCTCCTATCTCACATTGAAAGGGATTTTCATCTCTTTTAGATTGAGGGTAGTGAGAGTATTGAGTGTTCAGTGTTTTCCTGTCGAAACAAAACAAATGATATGAAAAACAACAGCAATGCTATTTTTTAAAAAAAGACTTCTCTGTCCTTCCAAGCACCCACTCCTCTGAAGTCTTGCCTTGCTTAACTTAGACTCTTTCACTTGCATATAATCTTGATTTATGGAACAGAATCTATTATTCCACCAATTTTGGATCACCATAGACATATAGCTACTTCTCAACCAGCTGCACTCAAGTAGCACCTGGCTGTAAATGTACCTCACTGAGGATTCTAAAGTAATTCTCCTTTTTAAATTGATAAACATGATTTTATTTAACATTAACTCTTTTAAAGAAGTAATTTCTGCTTTACACATCTTAAATGTGATACATCCTGTATCAATGCAGATTTCATTAGCACACTGAGTATAATGCTGTAGCTTTCCTGATTTCAGCTAAAGTAAAATGCTTCCTGATTGTATTGCTTCTTCTCCACTGAAGCTGGTAAAATTTCTGTCAGGGTTACAATACCATTAAAGTGTAGGCTGGACACATCTATGTTTTGAAATTACTAAAGGAACATTGCTGTAAAATTTGTCTCTGCCTGAATCATTACTGGATAACCTTTGAATATAGGATTTTAAACTGCAAGTTGTGTCCTCGTGTCAATTTAAGATGTTTTAAATCAAAGTGTCATAGTTGCCCAGTATAGTTGTGCTCCTGAGATGCTGCTTGGCCTGATGTGTTCATCCAGCTTCACAGTTTATTATCTTAGTTGCCCAGTATGTTGGTTAACTTAGTTAGCTGGATGGGTAATGTGGAGTGATGCTAATACTATAGGTTCAGTTCCTACACCTGCACAAGGGACTCTGCTCCTTAAGCTCTTTCTCCTAGTCTGATCCACAAGCTAAAGTGATAGCTATTTGTAATGAAGGATAGCTCTCCAGGACTATGGCAACATTACTTTTACCCTTCATACCACACCTCTTGAGTAGTTGGGACTTGAGTCTGGATCTCCTGGCTCAAAGGCAGGGATGCTACAAATGCACCTCAGAGCTCCCCATGCTGGCTTTGGGCTGAATAAAATATTTGGATGCATGTTTCCACTGCCGTTGGTATAAATCCAGATGTTCTGATTTATACAGAAATGGCCACACATCTTAGATCTGTATCTGACACACTAAGTTTCAGAAGTTTAGCAACTTAAAGGTGAGGGGATGGTGCAGTGGCATAATTGTTGGGCTGTTAATCTAGCAGCCCAGGTAATTCTTTGGGGATACAAGTTCAAATCCTGCCATGGTAGATAGTGACATTTAAATTCATTGCAAATCTGTGATTAAAATTCTGATGGTGACCATAAATCAATCGTTGATGTGCTTTATTTTTGAGGGGGAAAGCATTTGGTTCACGTGTGCATTTTGGAGGAGGAAACTGCAATCCTTATATGGCGTCGTCTTAAAGTGACTGTAGGCCCACAGCAATGCAGCTGATCACTAACTATCCCTTAAAATGGCCTCAGAAAGCCACTCAGTTCAAAGGGCAATTACAAATGATCAATAAAACGTGTTTGTGCACTTCCCCGTAGACCAGTGGTGTAGCGATATTATCTAGTAATACAGGGCTCTGGGCTAATGCTCTGTGGATATGGGTAGAAATCCCACCATGGCAGATGGTGAAAGTTGAATTCATTTAAAGTCTGAACTTGAGTTGAATGGTGGCCATTATCATCTTTGGTACATCTACTTTGCCAATCCCCTTTAGCATCATGAATACCTCAATTAGATTTCCTCTCATTTTTCTAAACTCCAGAAAGTATGGGTCTAAACTGCTCAATCTCTCTCTGTAAGATAAGCCTGTCATCTCTGAAATCAATCTGATGAATCTCCTCTGAATTTCTTTCAAGACAATTACATCCATCCTCAAGAAAAGGGACAAGATGGCACTCAGGATTGTAATGCCCGATAGGATAATGAGTTCAGCATTCAGATGGGAATTAAATAAATATTTGTTAGGGAAACAAAGTGCAAGGAAAGCACGGTGAGTGGGGCTAACTAAATTGTTCTTTGAAAGAGCTAGTGCAGACTCAGTAGGCTGAATAGCATCCTCTGTGCTGCACCATTCTATAATTTTAAATAGGCTATCCTTCATTAATAATCTAAAAACATGTTTACATTAGGCATTGTACTATAATGGTTACAAACTCAGTGTATCAATAATTATCAGATCAGGAACACTTGAGGGATCTTCAGAATCTGGAGGTGAGTTTGCTCGCTGAGCTGGAAGGTTAGTTTTCAGACGTTTCGTCACCATTCTAGGTAACATCATCAGTGAGCCTCCGATGAAGCACTGGTATTATGTCCCGCTTCGTTGGAGGCTCACTGATGATGTTACCTAGAATGGTGGCGAAATGTCTGAAAACTAACCTTCCAACTCAGCGAGCAAACTCACACCCAGAAACTCAACCTGAGCTACAAATCTTCTCAAAACTCGCTAGGACCTTCAGAATCTTTGATCATACCATGATAAATCACATTCATATATAGCAACCTGGGTCTGTAGGAATAGGCTGCAAAGTCCAGACACAGTGCTTCCTTTTGAATTACACAAAAACATGAGACAGTAATTCCCATTTGCAATCTCCATAGCATTGCCACGACCAATCTGATGACCAGTCATTCGACTCAACTTGCCAACCTTTTTAATAGTTCCTTTCTAATTGCCCTTTGAGCTGAGTGGATTTCTGAGGGTAGTTAGGGAACATCTGCACTCCTGTGGGTCTAAAGTCACACTTAGTCGAGACCAGGTAAGCTCATAATGTGCAGATTGTTGCTTCCTTCGAGGTTTGGCATTCTTGCAACTCTATCCTGATGAGTGCTGGGCAAAATGTTTCAATGACGTGTCTCTTCTTTCAGCGATTCTCAGGGTCTAAGCAGCCCCAAGACTACTTGTAAAACATTCTGATCCAAACATTATTTGATTTGATTTATTGTTGTCACACATAGATAAGTACAGTGAAAAGTTTTGTTTTGCGTGCTGTACAGGCAGATCATACCATGCAAGGACATACATATCATGGGGTCGTTCATACATATCATGGGGTGGTTCATACATATCATGGGATGGTTGAACAGAGTGAGGCATATATGCTTACGGCTGCACAGGAGATGTACAAAAGCAAGATCAACATCAGATTTTGCTATTATACACTTCCTGTGCAGCCGTAACTTTAAACACCATTGCATATTATTGAGTTACTCATACGTCAGAATCTTATTCCAGTAATATTATCATCACAGACACTGTGGTGTAATGAACAATATTGCTAGGCTGCTAGTCCAGTAGTCTCACTCTAATGCACTGGGGGGCATGAGTTCACTTTGTTTTATTCATTCACGGGATGCGGGCATCACTAAACTTGCCAGTATTTATTGTCCCCTCCCCAATTGCCCAGAGGGCAGTTAAAAGTCAACCATGTTGGTGTGGGCCTGGAGTTACATGTAGGCCAGACTTCCTCCCTGAAGGACATTAGTGAACTAGATTGACTTTTCCCCAACAATTGTCATTAGACTCTTAATTCCACCATCTGCGGTGGCAGAGTTTGAAGGCAGGTCCCCAAAATGTTACCTGGGTCTGTTAGAGTCACTTCCCAGGCCAATAATACCACGAGGTCATCACCACAACACAGGTCACATGCTGCTCATAAATCTGGAATATAAAGCTAGGCTCAGGTCTAACAACAATGAGAACTATGATTGACGTTTAAGAACTTCTGTGGGCTATGAATGCTCCTTTAGTGAGGGTAATCTGCTGTCCTTATCTGATCTGGTCTATCTGAGAGTCCAGACCCCCAGGAATGTGGTCTCCCCTTAACTACCCTCTGAAATGGTCCCAGCCACCCACTCAGATCAAGGGCAGTCAGAGATGGGCAGCAATTGGAAAACAAATTAGGGATGGGTAACAAATGGCTCAATTGTCAGTGACACCCACATCTTGTGAAAGGATGAAAAGCTAAACAAGAATCGAAAACAAAAAGATTTTCTTGCACCGAGAAAGTGATTGATTCTTCAAGTGGCGAGGGTTTTGATAGCTCTAGGCCAGGCCCTCTGACCATTGCCCCACTTATTTCTGTAATTTTCTGCGCAAAACCTAACCAGGTGAGCTGTTTGAACAGCAGCGGACCTCAGTACGGACAGAAATCAGGAGATTATTTGCACAGAACAACTGCTTGAACCGTTTAACGCCACCGAAACTGCTTCAGCAAGAAGTGCGATTGACAAAAGCAGGTCGAGTCATCCGCTCCAGCTGAGGGACAGCATAATCATCATGTCAGACGTAGCTCATCAACCAAGCTTGTGGTTAAATCAGTAACCACAGAACTGCACTCAGAGAACGGACAGCTGCTTGTGATCTTATGGAGATTCAAACAATATCAAACCACAGTAAGCAACTCAGCTTAGAATCACTATCGTATTGATGTTATCATCTCTCACTCTGGCCTGCACACTGCTGTCTCAGCTGATCAGATTTGTTTCAAATGAGCCTTCTTCAAATGGTATGACTAATCATGGTCCTTAGGGGACCAGACTGAGGCAATTGAGGGGCACTGGTCCCTAAGTGTGGCACAAGTTGAATGGACAGTGCCTCCATGAAGTGGCATCCAGCCCATATGGGGAATGACCCCAAATTGACTAACGGGTCATGCAGTCATGCAGCATGGAAGCAGAACCTTTGATCCAACTCTTCCACGTTGACCAACTTTCCCAAATTAAAATAGTCCCACTTATCTGCTCATATCCCTCTAAACCTTTCCTACTCATGTTCTTACCCAGGTGTCTTTTAAATGACAGATCAGTCTGCATCAGGTGCAAGCCAACTGAGATAACCCAGCTTCCTCCTTTTAATCAGGTAAGTTGCATTCATGTTGTAGCTTCACTCCCCTCTCCTCAACCCCTTCTAACCAAGTTGAACAATGACGTAACAACAGCTTGCGTTTGCATAGCACCTTTGATGTAGTCATGTTATGGGGGTGGGTTAACTTGGTTGACTGACATGGACTTCAATGACGCAGGTCTCAACTCTAGTTCATGGAAATCTGACTGCTTGCCTTGCCTAAGTGCTTGTGCAGTGGTGCTCCTCAAATTATAGACAAATGGGGCCCAGGACAAGGGGGGGCAGGTACATCAAGGCCCAAAACCAGGGCTCAAGGCCCAGGGCTTGAGGGATCTGGCTGTGCTCTGGCAGGTGCCTCAGACCAGTTTCTGCACAAGGCGTCTATGATTTATGTCCATGCCCCTGCATATAATCAATTGTTGCACTCTCTAATGGCAAGAGATGCCTGAGGTCCTTTATGAAGTATGGATAATGATCTGACCTTCTCTAATGTTAAAAGGACCCAGGGCACTTTGCAAAACAAATCATTAACCAAAGTTTGACACTGCATCACACAAAGAAATTAAACCAGGTGACCAAAAGCTTGGCCAAGCATAGGTTTGAGCAAATACCTCAAAGGAGAGAGCTTGAGGGAAGGTGGCGCAGAGTTGTGGAACAAGGCAGCTCAATGCTTGACCACTAACAGTGAACCAATGAAAAGGGAGGGCAAAAGAGACCAGAACTTTTGGAACACCAAAGTCATGGACGGTTTGGGGTTTGAGAAGTTGCTGAGATGGTTGGGGCAAAGGCAATAGAGAGATTTGAAAATAATGGGAATCTTAATGTTGAGTTCTATGTTTCATATCTTGAGTTCCTGTACTAGTGGTGGGTGCTTGATAATTAGAATCATAGAGTTCCAGAGCACAGTGAAAGACCCTTTGGCCCACCAAGTCTGCGTTGGTCAAAACAAATTGCTTAATTATTCTACTCCCAAATTAAGAATTATGTGCTAGAGTTTTCTTCTGTGGTGGCTGAGACTTTTGTGTCAGAGTTGAATGCTTCATTAGTAGGATACTCTGGAAAATGATCATGTTTAGGACAATCAATTGGAATTGCAGGCAAAAGCCATCAACTTGTCTTCTCTGTGCTATTTAGCTGCATTATAAAGTCAGAGAGTCATACAACACGAACAGACCCTTTGGTTCAAATTGTCGATGCTGAACAGACACCCTAAATGAATCTAGTCTCATTTGCCAGCATTTGGCTCATATCCGTCTAAACCCTTCACATTCACATACCTATCCGGATGCCATTTAAATGTTGTATCTGTACCAGCCTCCACCACTTCTTCTAGCAGCTCCTTCCATACACGCACTGCCCTCTGCATGAAAACGTTGCTCCTCAGGTACATTTTAAATCTTTCCACTATTATCTTAAAACTATGCCGTCTGCTACCCTGGGGAAAAGACCTTGGCTATTCACTTTATCTATGTCTCTCATGATTTAAAAACTTCTATAAGGTCACCGCTCAACCTCATATTCTCCAGGGAAAGTAGCTCCACACTATCTGGCCTCTCCATATAACTCAAGCTCTCTAGTGCCAGTAACAACTTTGTAAATCTTTTCTGCACCTTTTCCAGATAAGTAACATCTTTTCTACAGCAGGGCAACCAAAACTGTACACAGTTCTCCAAAAGTGGCCTCACCAATGTCTCGTACAGCCACAACATGTGCATTATATTTCAATCTGAGCAAAGTCTGTACCAGAGGAATCTCCTAAACTGTGAGTGCATCAGGAAATCAGGCGAAACTATCATGCTGAAATTAACTCTTTGTTTCCCATTAAAGCGTGGGTTAGGAAACTCGACAATCTCAGCACCTAAATGGATGATCCATTACAGCTCCCTCCTGAGGTCCCCAGCACCAAAGATGCCAGTTCGCAGACAAATCAATTCATTCCACATGACTTCAAGCTTTTGCTGAATACACTGGGCACAGCCAAGGCTGTGGGCCCTGACAACAGCCTGCCCAAAGAGCTAAAAGGCCTGTGCACCCAAACCTGTCATACCCCTAGCTAAGCTCTTCCAGAATAGCTGCAACACTAGCATCTACCTAACAACGTGGTATTCTTACTACAAGAAGTTAGATAATCAAATCCAAAGAAAAATCATCCTATTGGCCTCTGTGCAAACATCAGGAAAGTGACAGAAAGTGTCACTCAATGGGCACTTTGACATCAACATAATGAAGCTTTGACCATATTTGCACAGCTTGAGACTATGTTTAATCAGGGACACTGTAGTGATTGGAACAAAGACCAGGTAGATCTCATTGACTATGAGATCCTTGATTGGGGTAGTTAATTTGGCCAATCAGGGAGCCCTGGCTGACAGATAACCAGGAGATTCAAAAGGTCTCTTCAGACTAGGGACTGGCTCTGAGCTGGCTGGCCACAGCCCATGTACTGTGCACATATAATGAGATACTGGCCTCTGTGCAGTTATTACAGACTCAAAAGCTGAATTCCAAAGGTGAGGTGAGACAAGAGGGCTTGAGTTATAAGGAGAGGCCAGATAGTGTGGAGCTACTTTCCCTGGAGAATATGAGGTTGAGCGGTGACCTTATAGAAGTTTTTAAATCATGAGAGACATAGATAAAGTGAATAGCCGAGGTCTTTTCCCCAGGGTAGCAGACGGCATAGTTTTAAGATAATAGTGGAAAGATTTAAAATGTACCTGAGGAGCAATGTTTTCATGCAGAAGGCAGTGCGTGTATGGAAGGAGCTGCTAGAAGAAGTGGTGGAGGCTGGTACAGATACAACATTTAAATGGCATCCGGATGGGTATGTGAATGTGAAGGGTTTAGACGGATATGAGCCAAATGCTGGCAAATGAGACTAGATTCATTTAGGGTGTCTGTTCAGCATCGACAATTTGAACCAAAGGGTCTGTTCGTGTTGTATGACTCTCTGACTTTATAATGCAGCTAAATAGCACAGAGAAGACAAGTTGATGGCTTTTGCCTGCAATTCCAATTGATTGTCCTAAACATGATCATTTTCCAGAGTATCCTACTAATGAAGCATTCAACTCTGACACAAAAGTCTCAGCCACCACAGAAGAAAACTCTAGCACGTAATTCTTAATTTGGGAGTAGAATAATTAAGCAATTTGTTTTGACCAACGCAGACTTGGTGGGCCAAAGGGTCTTTCACTGTGCTCTGGAACTCTATGATTCTAATTATCAAGCACCCACCACTAGTACAGGAACTCAAGATATGAAACATAGAACTCAACATTAAGATTCCCATTGGACAGCAAAATTCAATTTAACTGAGTTGGGCACCAAGGAACTGGGGTTCAACGAGAAAAATTTCCAGTCTCTGTGGGAAGTACAATGCCACCCTGGACAGAACGGGTTGCATTTACTACAGCTTTAGAGTTCATTCCTTCTAGCACGGAGTCTGTTTTATCCACACAATGCTTTACTGCAACTGACCAATGCTCTTTTGCCAGTCCTTTCAAACCTGCATAGTCTGAGTGAATAAGAATAACAGATAACAGGAGAACCCCAGCATCACAAAGTCATTCAGTGCCACCTCAAGGGAAATGGGCTAGGCAGCAAATAAATAAATGCTTTACAATGCCCACATCCCAAAGATTTAAAAAGGAAAATAATCTCATATCAGAACAAAATACAGTCTTACAAAACTGTGCAGAAGTTGGAAGTACAAGGAAACTAAAGGTTAAGTGAGGACGAAGTAAATTAGTATAGAATAACGCTGGAACAATTAATGGGACTGAAGGCTGATAAATTTGTCCATGATAAGGCGTATGAAAGGAGTTGAAATATTGGATATGTTGGTCATCATCTTTTAAAATTCTGCGGACTCTGGACCTGGCAGATTGCAGGATGACAAATGTAAACCCACTGTTTACAAAAATGAAGGGACAAAACAGTGAATTACAGATTAGCTGAATGTCATTCTTAGGGAAAATAATTTGATCTGTTCTCGTGGTGTGAACACTGCTGGTCAGGCCTGCATGAATTACTTGTCCCTAATTGCCCTGGATAAAGGGGTTGGTGAGCCAGCTTTTTGAACACCTGCAGTCCTTAAGTGAAGGCAAAGCAATAGTAAGTAGGGAGTTCCAGGATGTTAGTCAGCAACATTGAAGGAGCAATGATGAAGCTCCAAATCATGTTGGTGTGAGGCTTGGAAGGGAACATGCAGATGGTGGTGTTCCTTCAAGGTGGTCATAGTCCTGTGTTTGGAAGGTACTGTCTAAGGATCTCTGGAGAATTTCTGCACTGCATCTTGAAGAAGGTGCACAATGCTGTTGTTGAGTTTCAGCGGTGGAGAGGATGAGTGTTAAAGGTGGTGAATGTAATGCCAAACAAATGGTTTGCTTTGTCCTGGATGGTGTTAAGCACTTGAGTGTTGTTGGGGCTGCAGCCATCCAGGCAGGTGGGGAGCATTCCATCACACTCCTGACTTGTGCCTTGTTGCTGGTGGCAGGCTTTGACAGGAATCAGGAGGAGGGTTATTCACTACAGAACTGCTAGCCTTTGACCTGCTCTTGTATCCACAGTATCTATATGGCTAGTCCAGTTCAGTTTCTGGTCAATGTTAATACCCCGAATGTAAATAGAGGGGGATTCAGTATTAGTAATACCCTTGAATATCAAGGGGTGGTGATTTGATTCTCTCTTGTTGGAATAGGTCATTGCTTGCAACTCGTGTGATATGAATGTAAATTGCCACTTTTCAGCTCAAACTTGGATATGGTCCAAGCCTTTGCTACCTCTACATATGGGCTGCTTCATTCTCTGAATTGTCTCCCATAGTGCTGAACTTGCACCATCAACTGCAATCATCTCCATTTCCGACCTTATGATTGATAGAAGTTCATTGAGGAAGCAGCTGAAGACGATTGGCTGAGGGCATTCTCCTGAGGAACTCCTACAGAAATGTCCTGAGCTGAGGTGGTTGGCCTCCAACAACCACAAGCATCGCCTTTTGTCTAAATATGACTCCCATTGGTGGAGAGATTTTCCCCGATTCCCATTGACTCCAGTTTTGCTCGGACTCCTTGACGTCACACCTTGTTAAATACAGCCTTGACATCAAGGATAGTCAGTTCCACCTTGTCGATAATTTAGGATTAGACAACAGGGCACTGAGAAAATATCAACGGCATTAGACAAAGTCAACATGATTTAGAAAGTGGAACTAGTGTTTGCCAAACCTACTGCAGTTCATCAAGCAATAATAAATAGGAGGAACGATTACGTGTGGTGTATTTGGATTTTCAAAAAGCCTTTAATAAAAGTCTGACTTAAGAGCTTATTGTGCAAAGTCAAAGTACATGGGATCAGGGAGTAATATGCCGCATGGATTGGGAATTGGCTAGCTGACAAGAAACAGGATTGGAAGAAATGGCTCTTTGTTAAAGGAGAAGACAGTGACATTGGGGTGTCACAGGAACCTGCTTGTCATATTTTCTGATGACTCAAAGCAAAATGGGATTTTCATTGGTGAGGAAGATTTAAAGAGACTTGAAGGAGATTTAAACAGTTTGAGTGAGTGGCATATGCAATATAATGTGGACATGTGTGAACTTATTCACTTTGGAACAAAAACACAGAATGGTAGAGTATTTTTAAATGGTTACAAATTGGGGCATGTTAATGTACAAAGGTGCCCTTATATACCAGTTACTAAAAGCAAGCATGCAGGTGCAGCAAACAGTCAAAAGGTAATTTGTATGTTCGCCTTCATTACAAGAGGGTTTGAATACAGGAGCAAGGAAGGTTCACTGCAGCTGTACAGGGCCTTGGCAAAACCACACAAGAAGTATTCAGTGTAGCTATGCTTGACGTAGAGTAAGAGCAGCAAAGATTCACCAGAATGATACCTGGAATGGCAGGATTATTGCATGTGGAAAGATAGGGTTGACTGGGCCTTTATTTAATAGGGTTTAGAAGAGTGAGAGGGAATCTTGTTAAAATACGTACAATTCTTACAGTTTTGGACAGGGTACATGATGTTTCCCCTGACTGGTCGGTCTAGTACAAGGGGTCATAGTGTAAGGTTATGGGGTAGGCCATTTAAGATTGAGATGTGAAATTTCTTCACTCAATGGGTGATAAACTTATGGAATTCTCTATCGCATGTTGTGGTGGAAGGCAAGTTACTGAATATATTTAAGAAAGTAATAGATAGATTTCTAGACATTAAGGTAATCAAAGGCTATGGGTAGACAGCAGGATCGTCCACGATCATATTCAATGGAGGAGTAGAATTGATGGGCTGAGTTTTATTCCTGCTCTTATTTTCTATGTTTCTATCTAACTTCCATGTCAGGGTTCAAAAAAATCATAGAAAACATTCAACTTGCCAAACCTTTAAAGAAATTAGGCTCCAGCTTCAAGTGGTTTGGCCTGAAAAGTTAAATGTCCTTTTAGCTCGGCCTCTTGATCAAGTTGCGATAGCAGTATTTGTAGAAGGAAGACATCATTTTCTGAATATCTGATGATCAATTACAAACCAGAAATGCCAAAACATTTCTGGGGACACAAGTTTTGTTTTCCCAATAACTCTAAAAGCTCTGTTTGGGGGCTGCTACCCAAAATAAAATCATTTCCCTCCCTCCAAAAAAAATCTTGCTAGTTCTGGAAGTGCTTTTTTATTTTCCAACATGCCTAAACGTTAAGAAAATAAGGTACACACTATTACATAGCTTAAAATAAATGTCAACACACAATTACTTTCATTGTTCACTCACAATACATACTCGCCTCAGTGGCAGATCCAATGTAACAGTTTCCCATGATCACAAAATATCGTCAGCAGCAGAATTACTATTGTAATATTTATGACTGAACAATTTTCTGTTAAAAGTCAACTGCTAAAATTACTGTTGAAAGGAGCCAGTGTTACATAGCACAAGCACCATATGAATGTGTGTCAAATATAAATTACTTGGTGTTAAATTTTAATTTTGCAGCATGTGGTATAAAAGCATGATCAATCTCTGTAGGCATTATTATCAAGGCTCTTCAATGTGCTGGCAATAAGAATGTTGAACATGCATATTTAGAACAGATTTTGTGGTTAACAGAGAAATGAGGCTATTTTGTTTGAAAGTCGAAGAGAATAGTTGAGAACATACCTCTCATATTTTTAACTGATGCACTGCTAAAATTCATCTGTCAATCTACCAGTGATAAAACTGTGAAAAATTGTCTTCAGTGACAGGATTAACACTGACTGTGTGACAAGATCCTCTCCAATAAATCCAAAAACGAACACGGGAGGGAGTGGCGAAAATGGACGACCTGCTACCTGAAGGAAAAGTTGAGAATAGCACGCTGCATGAATAAGAACAGCTGCTGAGGTAGGTGAGGAAGAGAGGAGAGGAGAATGTATAAATAGGGCTAGATGAAGTTTGGGTGAAAGGGGAAATGGGTGGAGCGCACACATGAGCAGAGATCAGATTGCCCTGTTGGTTTTACACTGTGAATTCTCTGCAGTACAGAAAATGTTATTACCTAACATTACTCTTAGAACACCAAGAAGAGAACTAACTTTTGGTAAAACCTGTTCACAATCCAGCTTTGTCTGGTAGAGTGCAAGTTTAACTTCTCTTTGTTTTAGTGCTGTAAACCCATCGCCTTGATTCTCAGTGCAAAGCGTGGGTGGCTTTCCTTTCAGAGCTGAAAGTGTCACAAAGTAATCATAATCAGTGCCCTAATTGGGATTCTAACTGCATTTGTAAAATCCGAAAGCATTTAGGCAAGAATAAAGGGGAACTGTTTACAGTTGCCAAAGGATTAAAGGCTCAGCTCTAAGGCAACAGGCAAAAGAAGTAGACACAGCCTGAGGAAACCCTTTTGCATGGTAAGTGGTTAGGGCTAGGGACTCACTGTGCGATAGGCTGGCGGGTGCAGATTCAATTCTAGCCATCAGGAAGGTTACACACTTCCCGATAAAGGAAAGGATTGAAAAACGAGGATTGGAGAGAAGAAATTCTTTTGCACAGGTGGTGGTGGGGCTCTGGAACTCACCGCCTGAAAACGTGGTAGAGGCAGAATTCTGGGTGCATTTAAGAAACATTTGAAGCGCCACAGCCACAGATCTATGCATATTAAAAAAATGGAAGTTAGATTGGACTGAGTAGCTCTTTTTGGCCAGCAAACTGGACTCTGAGCCACCCTCAGTGCTAAAGGCCTTTTGAAGTTTCTAACTCTGCAAAAAATACACTCTAAAAATATGTGCAACAAGAAAAATTTATTATGTCTCCTTCTTATTCTAACATATATCGTTACATCATGTTCTTACAATTAAAAAAAGCTTGAAAGGATGCAGACAAGATTTACAAGGATGTTGCTAGGGTTAGAGGGTTTGAGCGATAGGGAGAAGCTGAATAGGCTGGGGCTATTTTCCCTGGAGCATCAGATGCCTTAGAGGCTTATAAAATCATGAAGGGCATGGAGAGGGTGAATAGCTAGGGTCTTTTCCTTAACATAGGGGCGTACAAAATCAGGGGGCATAGGTTTAAGGTGAGAGGGAAGCATTAAAAGGGGGCCTGATGGGCTACCTTTTCATGCAGAGGGCAGTGCGTGTACGAAATGTGCTGCTAGAGGAAGTGGTGGAGATGGGTGTAATTACAAGAATTAAAATACATCTGGATGGGTTTAGCAGGATATGGGCCAAATGGGGGCAAATAGGACTAGATTAATTTAGGAAATTGATCAGCATGGATGAGTTGGACCTAAGGGTCTATTTCAGTACTGTACATCCACGTGAGTCTATGACTCTATGATTGCTATTCAGACTCAGTTGAAAAGATGTCGAGCACACTTCTGGCACAGTAATTTAAATGAGACATAAAACATCATTGAAATCAAACTAAAACTAGGTCAAACCACTTCACACTCCACCTACTCTTTTGAGACTAGGCTCTAAGTCCCAGTTCTTTGTTCTGCTGAAGTTATAGATTAGTTGAGAGGAGACACTGTGTCAATGAAGTCAAACAAAGTTTTGTGGTGTAATTGTCACACAATGAGCCTTTGCTGTCATTGTCCATCTCAGATTTAAGATAAATTGAAGGATTTACTAAAAGCCAAATCATGCAATTTATCACATTGCAGTTTGGAGAGAATCCAATGAGAGTTTAAAACAGAACTCCAATGCAGTTTATAATGAGGAATGGTCACTAGGCCCAAATTGTTAACTCTGTTTCGCTCCCCACAAATGCTGCCACACCTGCTGAGTTCCTCCAGGACTTTCTGTCTTTGTTTCAGATTTCCAGCATTTGCAGTGCTTTGCTTTACTGTCGCAGTATACTAAGGGCTCGCTCTCACAGTGAATTCCTAATGTGTTTGCTGTGCAGGTGTAGCATTGAGTAAATGCAACTGTCTGTGCAGAGGAAGGCCGATGTCCCAGACAGACATTATTGGGGCCTTCTGTAACCTCCACCCCCTTCTGATACCCACCATTGACCAACCCCTAATCCCCAACCCTTACCCCATGAGTCCTTGGACACAGACATGGCTGCACGTAATCCTGTGAAATGGTCTTCCCTCTCCAGTGATAGTCCAACATCTGGGGTCATTTTATACTTCACAGTGATGTTGGAGCACCTTATGCTGGAAGCCTACTCTTTCTCCATCACCTGCACTGGCACAGGAGCCTGAGTGCAATTTGGCCCATTGAGCCTGTTCTGTCATTCAGCATGATCCTCACAGAATTGTTATGATGGGGAAGGAGGCCATTCAGCCCATTGTACCTATCCAAGTTTTATTACCTAGTGCCAATCTCCCGCTCTTTCCCCATATCCCTGGACTCCAATTCCCATTCAAATAACCTTCCAAAGTCCCTCTTGAATAGCTCAACTGAACCTACCTCTGCCAAATTTCCAGTCACTGCATTCCAGATCCTAATTACATGCTGTGTGAAAAGATTTCTTCTCATGTCACCCTTGTCATGTCACCCTTGTTTCATCTGCACATTACCTGAAGTCCAGGCCCTCGCGATCTTTTCTCTTTTACAATTGAGGACAGCTTCTCTCTATCTACTCTGCCTAGCCCACTCATGATTTGGAAACCTTCCAAATGTCCTGTTAGCTGTCTTCTCTCCAAGAAAACAATCTCAACTTCTTCAATCTGTCCTCATCACTGAAACTTCTTATCTCTGGAACTATTTCTTGTAGTTCACTTCTGCCCCCTCACCAATGAATTTGCAGCTTTCCTATAATGTGGGTCACAATTGTACACAATACTCCAATGAGGGTTGATATTTTAATCAAACTGCTCAAGGAATTATTACACATCTCTGGATCAGGTCACACTTGAATTAGGGCCTCCTGGCTCAGGTGTTGGGACACTACTACTACACCATCAGAGCTGATCCTCTATTTCACTGCCATATTCACGCTCTCTCCTTGACACCTGTAGCCTCTAGTAATGTCTTCCTTTCTTAAATATGTTCAGTGATCTGGCCTCCACAGCCTTCTATGGTATAGAATTCCACAGGATCACTCTAAGTGAAAAGACCTCTACCCAGCTCAGTCTGAAATCGATCACTGCAGTCTTTGAGACTGTGACCGAACATCCTCCCCTCCATGTTCTCGACCTCGAGGCCAGGGATAAACACAATACTCCAGGTGTGGTCTCACCAAGGCCCTGTACACAGAATCAAAGAACCCCTACAGTGCGGAAGCAGGCCCTTCAGCCCATTGAGTAAACAGCCACCCTTAGAAGGGCATCCCACCTAGACCCACACCCCCTACTATACTTCGGTAATCCTACATTTCTAATGGCTAATCCACCTAGCCTGCAAATCCCTGGACACTCTGTGCAATTTAGCATGGCCAATCCACCTAACTTGCACATCTTTGGAAACCGGAGCAACTGGAGGAAATCCATGCAGACTCGAGGAGAACATGCAAACTCCACGCAGTCACCTGAGGAATGGAATTGAACCCAGGTCTCTGGCACTGTGAGGCAGCAGTACTATCCACTGTGTGCCCTGCAGTTGCGATAAGACCTCTTGCTCCTGTACTCAGGCCCTGTTGCAATGAAGGCCTACAAACCATTTGCCTTCCTAACTGCTTGTTGCACCTTGTTTTCATTGATTAGTGTACAAGGACCCTTGGGTCCTTTTGGACATTGATGGTTCCCAACCTATCACCGTTAAAATAACAAGCTAAACACTCTGAAAGGCAGGGTGCACATAAAGGAGGCACTAACTGGCCAATCCAGGCATACAAGACAGAAGGTGACAGGTTGAATACAGTGTGGTGTATGTCCTTGCAATTGACCTTTATGTCGAGGTTTCCATCCAAACTGGACAATCCCACCAGAAGCCAGACATCAGAGTTTAATTATATAATATTGGCTTTGCAACTAGAGACCTTTTCCCTTGGTCTCTTCTTAAAGCCTTAGTTAATTTCAGACACCGCAAAAAAATTTCCCTTAGCCTTAATACGAAATCAGTGCTGTCACACATCAGTTTTAACACAATAACTCCTGCCTCCAAAGAGTTAGTTGCATCTCTTGTTAATGTGTGTCAAACCAAGTTGCCTTGCTTCCATGGTTATAGGGGCCCTTTGAATGTGTACAAGGTTTTCATTTTGAACAAAACACAAGCTTCCTAATGTGAGTCATCCAAAAACTTTACGCCAATTTTGCATCTAATTGACAAGCTCTCCCTGAATTCTATGCCATGTAACTTTACTAATCAGTCCGCCGTGCAGATCCTTGTCGAAAACTTTAATAACGTCCATCCAGACAACATCTACCGCTCTGCTCTTATCACTTTTTTTGGTTATGTCCTCAAAACACTCAATCAAATTTGTGAGACACAATTTCGCACACAGAGCCATGCTGAATGTCCCTTTTAGGAGACATGGTTAATAAGTTTGCAAATGGCGCCAATGTTGGTGATATAGTGGACAGTGAAGAAGGTTATCTAAGATTACAAAGGGATCTTGATCAATTGCGCCAATGGGTTGAGGAGTGGCAGATTAATTTTAATGTGAGTTATTGCATTTTGATGAAGCAATTGAGGGCAGGACTTATACAGATAATGTGGTTTGGCCCTGGATAGTATTGTCAAACAGAGAGACTGAGGGGTTTAGGTACATAATTCTTTGAAAGTTCTGTCACGGGTAGACAGGGTGGTGAGGAAGATGTTTAGCACGCAAGCCTTCATTGCTCAGAACACTGAGTATAGGAGTTGGGATGTCATGTTGAAATTGAATGTTATTGACACCACATATGGAGTCCTGCATACAGTTCTGGTCACCGCGCAATAGGAAGGATATTATTAAATTGGACTGGGTTCAGGAAAATTTTGCCAGGATGTTGGTGGGACTGCAGGATTTGAGTTTTAGGGAGATGCTGGATAGGCTGGGACTTTTTTCACAGGAGCATAGGAGGTTCAGGGGTGACCTTATAGAGGGTTTATAAAATCATGAGGGGCATAAATAAGGTGAATGGTAAAGGTCTTTTCCCCAGGATAGGGGAAGATCAAAAGTAGGGGCAGATTTTTAAGGTGAGAAGAGAAAGATTTAGGAGAGACCTATGGGGTAATTTTTCACACAGAGGGTGGTTCATATATGGAATGAATTGCCAGAGGAAGTGGTAGATGCAGGTACAGTTACAACACTTTGAGGACATTTGGGCAGGTACATGAATAGGAAAAGTTGAGAGGCATATAGGCCAAATAGAGGTAAGTGGGATTAGTGCAGTTTGGGAAACTTGGTCAGTGTGAATGGTTTGGACTCAAGGGTCTGTTTTTGCACTCTATGACTCGATGTCAACAATAGGGACAATTTAAACATAACTCAGTAGGCATGAGTCCCGTGAGATTGGGTATTATATGCTTATTTTGCAACCTGCCCAATATTACACTCTGTTGCCTTCAATGAGGAGTCAAATCTGCTGAGGGATAAAAACAACACTGCACCAAATGGCGATAATTTGTGATTTTAACTTAAATTCAAATAAGCATACTCAAATCATTCATGTGATAAATGAAAATACAGCCCATTAACGTGTATTGATTAAGAAATAGTTCTAGATAAGGCAGCTCACTTAACACATGTTGAATCACTTCATGCCTTTATTTTGATCAGGCATTTCTGTGGCCTACTATAAACCTCAATCTTTTGCAACAAGCAACTTCCTACTTCCTGTCACAGTTGTTTCACTTTTTCTTTAAAATGTGAATGATTGTGCTTGCCTGTTTTTGACAGTGTATCACTCCCTAATTCCTAAGATAAGATGTATTGTCAATCCTTCAGTGCCTTCGAAAAGTATATAGTGTGAGGTATGTGCTCAACACTTCTTTAACTTACTTAGGGATAAATTTTCTGTTTCTGAGACCTGTTCTATCGTTTTATGTGTGGAGAGGGAGGGAAGAAGGAAAACATAACAAATGGTTTTCAGCTCCTGGTGTTTTGAGGGTTTTTAAAGCGTAACATGACATGTTCAGAACTCATTTTGGTAATTAAATAATTTGTTCTGCTTTGTTAGTTGCAGTATTTGTTGTGGAAAATGTAAACTGTGAAGTCTTGTTGTTATAAAGTAAAGCCCAGCAAATTTGTAATCTAAATTTCTCACGTCTCTAAAACTTATTGCATCATTTTGCTAGGCAGCAGTACATATTTATTGAAATGTCTTTACTATTTATCAACAGTTTTTATATTTCTGCTTCAGTTCAGAAACTGTTTACAGAAGGTTCATGATCATCACCACAGATGTTCTCTTCAATTTGTATCCTGGGGATCATATTTAACCCAGGAAATGTCACTGATTTTGAACAAAAGATCCAGGTACGAGAAATGGAGGAGAGAACCAGGCAGTCCGTGGTTTTGACTGGCAATACAGTGGCGCCTCACAGTTCTAGAGATCTGGGTTTGATTCCAGCCTTGGGTAATTGCGTGAAGTTTGCACGTTCTCCCTGTGTCTGTGTGGATTTCATCTGGGTGCTCTGATTTCCTCCCACAGTCCCAAGATGTGCAGGTTAGATGTATTGGCCATGCTAAATTGCCCACAGTGTGCAGGCTAGGTGGGTTAGCTGCAGGAAATGCAGGGTTATAGGGTAGGGGGGTGAGTCCGGGTGGGATGCATTTCAGAGGGTCTGTGTGGACACAATGGGCCAAATGGCCCAATCTCAAACTGTAGGGATTCTATGATTCTAATAATCCAGCATTCATTTAGGTCATGGCTACTTTGCACTTCAGGTGCATCCTTACTCAATGTCCCTTACTGTTAAACCTGACAAAACTCTGCGGACCTTAATCATGAATGATTCTCGACCAGCATCCACAACCTACTTTGCTCTAATTCACAATTGGGATGTGGGTGTCGCTGGCTGAGCCAGAAATTTTTTTCCTGGTGGTGAGCTTCCTTCTTGAACTACTGCAGTCCACATGCTGTCGGTAGATCCACAGTGCCATGAGGGAGGGAAGTCCGGGATTTTGCCCCACTGTCCCTGAAGGAATGGTGATATATTTCCAAGTCAAGATGGTGAGTGGCTTGGAGGGGAACTTGCAGGAGATTGTGTATTTTCTGGCCTTTTCCTTCTAGATGGAAGTGGCCTGGGTTTAGAGGGTGCTGTCTAAGAATCTTTGGTGAATTTCTGCAATCCGTCTTGTCGATAGTACACACTGCTGCTACTGGGTGTTGGTCGTGGATGTTTGTGGATGTTGTGCTAATCAAACAGGTTGCTTTGTCTGAGATGGTTTGAAGTTTCTTGAGTGTTATTGGAACTGCATCGTTCCAGGCAAGTGGGGAGTATCCCTGCACAATCCTGACTTGTACCTTGTAAATGGTGGACAGGCTTTGCGGAGTCAGGAGGTGAGTTATTTGCTGCAGTATTCCTGGCTTCTGGTCTGCTCTTGTAGCCACTGTGTTTATGTGGCTGGTCCAGTTCAGTTTCTGGTCAGTGGTAGCTCCCAGAACTTGATAGTGCGGGATTCAGCAAAGGTAATGCTATCAAGGGGTGTTGGTTAGATTCCATCTTATTGGAGATGATCGTTGCTTGGCATTTGTCTGGCACAAATGTTATTTGCCACTTTTCAGACCAAGCCTAGATATTGTCCAGATCTTGCTGCATTGGGAATGGTGCTGTACATTGATCAGTCATTGGCACATATTCCACCTTCTGACCTTATGACAGAGGGAAGGGCATTTATGGAGCTGCTGAAGATGGTTGGGTCAAGGACATTACCTTGAGGAACTCCTGTGGTTGAGATGACTGATCTCCGACAACTACCATCAGCTTCTTGGGCCGGGCATGACTCCAACCAAAAGAAAGTTGTTTTCTGCTTCCCCTTAACTCTAATTTTGCTATTGTTCTTTGATATCATACTCGTTCAACTGTTACCTTGAAAGTAAGTCACTTTAACTTCAGCTGACAATCCCACAAATGCCAATGACTTGAATAACAGTAATTTATTTGATGTTGTTGCTGGAAGACCTTTGTTAATGACCACCTGAACAGCTGGACTTTGTTTAAAGTGCACCATGAAGCTCAGTTGTTGAAATGCTAGTGTAATCTTCACTGGAAAAACACACACATACACACTTTAACAGAAACCCCAGTTTCTATCTTTGAGATAGTAGGAACTGCCGATGCTGGAGAATCTGAGATAACAAGGTGTTGGAGCTGAATGAACACAGCAGGGGGTCAGGCAGCATCAGAGGATCAGGAAAGCTGTTGTTTTGGGTCTGGACCCTTCTTCAGAAATAGGGGAGGGGAAGGGGGCTCTGAAATAAATAGAGGGGGTGGGTAGGTGGGAGGGCTGACGGACAGGTCAAGGAGGTGGAGACGAGAGGGGCTGGTCTTGGGATGAGATTGGGGATGGTGAGATTTTGAAGCCTGTAAAGCCCACAAGCTTCACAAGTCCACAAGACTTTACAAAATCTCCCCACCGCTGACCTCATCCCATGACCTATCCATCTTCCCTCCCACCTACCCACCCCTCATTGACCAACTCCCTAACTACACTCACCTTTACTGGCTCCATGCCTGCCTCCTTGACCTGTCCGTCCTCCCTCTGCCTATCTACTCCTTTATCCACCTTCTATCATCACCTCCCCATCGCTCTATTTATTTCAGAGCCCCCTTCCCCTCTCCCATTTCTGAAGAAGGGTCAGACCCGAAACATCAGCTGTCCTGCTCCTCTGATGCTGCTTGGCCTGCTGTGTTCACCCAGCTCTGCACCTTGTTATCTCAGATTCTATCTTTGATTTGTCATTAATGTATTTTCTTTCCATTTCTCCCTAGAGGCCTGTCCACACAATTACAGAGGTGAAAAGATGGCAACATCCAGTAGGATGACCTCAAAAAATCCAAACATGGGCCCACTGGAAAATGGTCAGTTCCTCAAAATCGATGTCTTTCATTGATGGTGATGAACCTTTGCACATTGCATTAATAGCCAATTGCATAGACTTTATAGCACAGAAATAGTCCATTCATCCAACTGGCTCTACACCAGCTCCCTCCCATCCTCTTCATCTAACACTGTGTGTATTTCCTTCTGATGCCATCTCCCTTGTGAGTTTACCTCACTTCCCCTTAATTCTATCCATGAATTCACCTCAACCATGTTATGAACTTCACATTCTCAACGTGTTCTGTCAGGAATTTATTCTGAATTCCTTACTGAATTACATCTGCTACTATAAAAGTCAGGAAGTCACGCTTTCAACCTGCCAACTTTCTTCAGCAATGAAAGGTATCTGATATGGATCCCACGAGTGTGTCAGTCACCACAACATTCTTCTATCTACCGAAGCAGATTTGTAAAGTGTTTGGATTTCACCTGAAGCGAGAACTTCCATGAAAACAACTTGGATTTCTTTTGCACTTCCCAAAGCACTTCAGAGCCAATGAAGTACAGTTTGAAGTTGTAATGTAGAAACACTGCAGCCAGTTTGCAGATAAATGACATTATCAGCAACAAACGCAGGAAATTCTGGAGAAACTCAAAAGTTCTGGCAGCATCCATGGAGAGACAGTTTACATTTCAAGTCCAGTATAACAATGCTTCAGAACTTCAGTGTTCTGAAACTCGAAGAGCTAACCTTGTCTCTCTCGCCACAGAAGCTACCAGACCTGCTGAGTTTCTCCAGTGTTTGTTTCAGATTTCCAGCATCTGCAGGAGTTTGCTTTTATTTAAGTGACATAAACAACAATGGGATCATTTATTTTGGCGATGTTGATTGATGGCTGGGGAAATATTGCCATGGCATCTCTTACTGCTACTCAGAGAGCAGACTGGACTTCAAATTAATACCTTAGCCAAAAGCAATATAGTTTTTAAAAGTCGCCATGGTCCTACAAGACTGTAGGGCTGCTCTCTCATTAGAGAGAGACGACTGGTGGTGGTTTAACCGAAGGGCCACTGTACCTCAGGAGAAGGTTGAGAAGGAGAGTCTTTCATGGTAACCTCCGCCTGGGTGGGAATTGAACCCATTCTTTTGGTATCACCCTCCTTCACAAACCAGCTGTCCAGCTGACTGGGCTAACCTCCGCTGATGCTGAAATAGTAACAAACCTGGATCAAAAACAGCAACTGTTCGATGTTGCCAGAAGCCTAAGTATTGCTCCCTGATCTCTGAAGTGGGATTTGATCCCTCAACCTTCCAACCAAGACACGAGAGTGTCAAGGGCTAACAAAGGCCAGCTTTTGCCAAGTATCATACAGAACAGTCGTTGGGTGACATTCCTGTTTATTACAAGTTTTCTTACATTTCGAAAGTGAGCCTGTCAATAATTAAACATTGAAAGGAAAGACCGTCACGATTTTCAAACTTTTACCCCTGCTTTTCTTTCATACACTGGGTTTGCCTACATTGCTAAACTGTTTGCATTCATTTCCTCTGCTTCCTAATTTTCTGTCTTGCTTGACAAGTAACAATCCAGGTTTATCTTGTCTATACTAATTTCAACTACCACTGACTATCTCCCACTCTGTGCCCATTCCCATGTATTGCTTCTTGCTTTGCCACCTATGAGCTTGCTATCACTGATTTGGAAAACGTTGATGCAATCATAGAATTGTTCCAGTGCAGAAGGAGACCATGCAGCATATCCTGTCTCTCTGAATGAGCAGTTCACTTTGTCCCATTTTCTCACCTTCTCCGGGTTCCACACAGAACCTTCCCTTTCAGGTAATCAACAATAAGCTCGATAGAAATCTGGCTGAGGGAGTGATGTGATCCTCTTCCTATAGTAAGCCTGGCCCATATCCCTCAAAACCCTTCCTATTCACCTATCTGCCCAAATGTGTTTCAAACGTTGAAATTGTACCTGCATCCACCATTTCCTCAAAGGTCATTCCACATGTGAATCACCCTCTGTGTAAAAAAACAAAATGCTCTCATGTCTTTTTTAAGTCTCTCTCCTCTCACCTTAAAAGTGTGCCCCCTTGTCTTGAAACCCTGCAGCCTAGGGAAAGATACCTATCATGAACTCTATCTATACCTCTCATTATGTTATAAACTTCCATCAGGTCACCTCTCAACCTTTTACATTCCAGTGAAAAAAGTCCCAGCCTGTCAAGCCTTTCTTTATCACTCAAACCTTCCATACCCGGAAACATCCTAGTAAATCTCTTCTGAACCCTCTCCAGCTTGATAATATCCTTCCTATAACTGGGCAACCAGAACTGGACACAGTATTCTAGAAGAGGCCTCACCAATGTCCTGTACAACTTCCACATAACGTCCCAATTCCTATACTCCTTTATGAGGACTGAGCAATGAAGACAAGTGTGCCTTTTTAACCACCCTATCTATATGTGACGCAAACTTCAAAGAACCAAGTACCTACACCCCTGGGTCTGTCTGTTCTACAACACTACCCAAGGCCATACCATTAATTGAAAAGCCCTACCATTGTTTGGGCCAAAATGCAACACCTCGTAATTATCCAGATTGAACTCTATCTGCCACGTTTCAGCCCATTGACCCATTTGATCAAGATCCCTTTGTAATCCTAGAAAACCTTCTTCACCATCTACTATGCCACCAATTTTGGTGTCATCCGCAAACTTACTAACCATGGCTTCTATATTCTCATCCAAATCATTTATATAAATGGCAAACAAAAGAGGATCTAGAACCGATCCCTGTGGAACACTGCTGGTCGCTGGTCACAGGTCTCCAATCCGAAAATCCTCCACCACTCCTTGTCGCCTGCCACTCAGCCAATTATGTATCCAATTGGCAAACTCAACCTGAATCCCATGTAATCCAACTTTAGAGATTAGTCTATGCTGTGGAACCTTGTCGAACGCTTTACTCAAGTCCAAATGAACGTCTTTAATCATTTTGGTAACTTGCTCCAAAAACTCAATCAATTTTGTGAAACACAATTTTCCTTAAACAAAATCATGCTAGCTATCTCTAATCAATTTTTTCCTCTCTAAATATCCATAAATCCTATCTTTTATAATCACCTCCAACAATTTACCCATGACCACGCTCAGACTCGCAGGTCGATAGTTCCCCAGTGTCTCCTTACAAGCTTTCTTACACAAAGATACAACATTAGCCAACCTTCAGTCATCTGGCACCATACCTGTAGTTATAGATGGTGCAAATATTTCTCCAAGGGGGTCTCTCAATTTTCTCCCTTACTTTCCACAATGTTTGGGGATACATTAGATCAGGTCTGGAAATGTATCCGTCTTTATATTCTTTAAGACCTCCTGAACTTTCTCTCCTGTAACGTGAACTGTTTTTAAAACATCAAAGTTTATCTCTCTGTATTCTCTAGACTCCACAGTAAAAACTGACATGAAATAATCATTTAGTAGCCCTCCCATCTCCTGAGGTTCAGTACAAAGACAACATTGTTTCTAGTTACCCTCTTCCTTTAAATGTATTTGTAGAATCCCTTTGGATTATCCTCAATCCTAACTGCCAATGCTATCTCATATCCCCCTTTGCCTTCCTGATTTCTTTCTTAAGAATGCCCCTAACACTCTTTATATTGATTAAGAGATTCAATTGACTCAAATGGCCTATATCTAAATTAAGATTCTCTTTTATTCTTGACTAGAACCTAAATATCTTTATTCACCCATCATTCCTTAATCTGACCAGCCTTACTCTTCGCTCTAACAGGAACAAAATGCCTCTGAACTCTCATCACCACACTCTTGAATGTCTCCCCACAATTGTCAGATTAAGCATACCAGCGTGCTTCACAGGAGCATTAGCCAGAAAATCAGCAGAAATTGATGGAAACACTGCTCGGCAAGTCAGGCATCACCTGCAGAGAAAAGATATTGAGTTGCTGTTTCAGTACAACGAACATTCAATAGTACTAGAAATGTTTGATATTTAACAGATTTTAATCAAATATAGAGGCAGGAAAATAGGGTAGGATGGAGGAAAGAGAAAACAGAGAAGGTCTGTGTTGGACAGAGGGCCATAAAGGGTCAATGGACCAAACGGGGTGGAGTTAGGACAAGCAAAGGTTAGATAATGATAGCTTCCAGATGCCTTTTCCTACCTTCCCCTCTCTGTTTTAACAATGCGGGTGGCCTCTGACATTTCTTATTCCAACAGTGGAAGCTGTTACACAGAAACTGAGCAGAGCGATTGAACTGGGAGACAAGGCCACAGCAATTCAGTGCGCTGAGATCCTGGCAGAGAAATGTGTCCCTGTTACTGTCCAAATCAAGGAGGCTGCCTTTCCTCAACATGAAATCAAGTGAGTTTGTTCAGCAAGACTTCTCAGAATATTTACTATATTCCTGAAAAAATATGGGGTACGATTGTAGAATGATACAGCAGAGGAGCCACAGGGCGGATTTGTTTTGGCTCCTCGATAGGACTGTTCAATTAATACCATTCCTCCCTCATAGGCCTGTAGTTGATTTTCCCGTCAAGTATCCATCCAGTTCTCTCTTGCAAGTTGCTATTCCACCTGCTTCCACTGGTTCCCCCAGTCAGGGCATTCCACTTCCCAATAGCCTGCCACGTAAAATAATATTTCCTCATGTTGCCTTTTGTTTGTTTGCCAGTCGCCTTAAATTATGTGGTACTCTGGTTACACAATCTTCTGGAGCTTGATAGAGTAAATGACAATATATTTTCATGATTCTGAGCTTCTCTGTCAAATCTTTGGTGCGTGGACTCCTTACTAAATCATGTTTAAACAAGAGGAATGTGGAGAAAATGGTGGGCAAAATGAAGGGATGTGGGACTAAGCAGTTCTGCTCTTTAAAAGGGTTATTCAGGGCACAGTGGGCCAAAAGGCCCTCATCTGTGTTGTAAGTATTTCTGATTCTATTGATCATAGATTTATTCTGCTCTTGCTGAATCACTCAGTGGTTTGTCTCAGGCCTCTCTGCCAGTTAAGTTTGTATTTCGACAGGTTTCTCTGGACTGTATTGCTTCTGCAGGTTTGGGGCTCTGAACAACTCTCATATCTTTTCTAATCTTAGATCACATTCCATTAGTGTATCATAACACCTCTAAACATTGTTAATCAAAATTATCCGCACCATACTCCATACCTTTCACCATTCCTGGGTGAGCAGATAGGAATAAGTTTCCTTTAGTTTTCTGTTGAATGTCTGATGGCCTTTGGCTGTGGAACAGGATCTCTGCAGAGCTAAAGGTGAAAGAAATGGACCTAGAACTGGACCACTGCAGCTTTCACTAATTCCTGTCGAGAAACCATGCTAGCTATTAACAACTTCCTAAATATTTCTTGTCAACTTACCCTGAACTTTACAATGCCCATCACCCTTGTATTGATATCTTTGCAGTTGAAATTTAGTGCAAGCCTGCTGAAAAATTGCAGCATAGTTTTGAGAGAGAAACAAATTTCTACTGCTTACATTGCAGATTAAAAGTTGGAGTTGAAGATTCACAGTCACATGGTACATCCATCACCATGAATGTGTTCCCGTATATGACTATCGCAACGTTAAAAGCAAAGGTAAAATGAGAAGCTGGTTACAATGGAATATGATACGGAATCCAGATTGGCCAATGACTGGTGGAGTTGTGGAAGGTGACAGTAAAGTCTGCAGTTTAACGCTGGGATAACATAATCGACAAGTTTTGCATGTGATTAATATTTGATTTGGTTGTGCTCTTCTGACCAGGACAGTTAGGGTCAATTGATTGATTTTGTACGCTACTTAGAGACGCTGCAGGGCAGTCTGTGCCTCAGTGGGTAACACACTCGCTTCTGGGTATTAGAAGGCTCTTGGTTCAAGGTGCACTCCAGAGCTTTGAGGTTAGACCCTAACTTTTGGAGTGCTGCCTTTCAGATGAAACTTTAAATTGCCTGCCCTCTCAGGTGGACATAGGAGATTCCACATAACTCCTTTGAAGAAGAACGGGAAGTTCTTCTGACCAATATTTATCATTTCCAGAACCTCAACAAAACCAGTTTACCTGGTCGTTAACATTTGTGGAGTGTGGGAGGACGCAGTTTTTCCAAATTGAATGTGGGAAGGGACAACATTTATTGCCTGTCCCCAAGTGGTCTACAAGATTCCTCAACTACAGCAGCAACTACATTTTGAAAGTAGCAGTAAAGAGGTTGAGAGCATTATGAAAGGTGCTATGTCATTTTTTTCATGGAATCATCTGCAAGATCAACAGTTACTACCCAACTCTATTTGCCATTGACTGAGTGGCTTGTTGGGGCCGTCTCAGAGGACAGCTAAGAGTCACCTGCATTGCTATGGGTCTGGAGTTACATGTAGACCAGACCAGGTGAAGAAAGCAGACTCCTGCCCTAAAGTGACTTAGTTGAGCAGATGGATTTTTACAACATTTGAAATAGTTTCTTGGTCATCATTGTGCTAGCTTTCAATTCCAGATTTATTAATTAAAGTCAGATTCCACGGTGAAATTTAAACTCCTATCCCCACAACATTAGCCTTGGTCTTTGGGTTATTGCATTACCGCTATGTCACTGTCTCCCACAAGTGTAGAATGCTGATATTTTCTTTTACCTTATTAACAATGTTGGAGAAAGGTCTGTACCCTCTGTGCAAATAATGTAAAATAAAGAACACATTGGTACTTCTGCTAAGTTGAAGCCTGTCACCATGGCAACAATAACACAGTTGTTGTTTATTTCACTGGGATACCACAATGAGCACAAAAATAGCATGATAAGCAGTGTGTGCACTGCTTGAATCGAAAGAAATACTTCAGCACCCAGATTAGATGAATGATACGAGATCTTTGAAGGTTCAATACGTAGCTCACAGAATTAGAGCAACGTGCTTCCTCCAATCCTCATCAAATGCTCTAATGTAAAAGTGTTTCCCCACTTAATGTTATCACACATCATTTAACACCCAGTCCCAAAAATAGATATTAGAGAAGATGTTCAAAGACTTTGTGAAAGTGGTAATCTTGGAAAGTTACATAGTGACTGAGAATTTTGCTAAAATAATATCTGCAACTAAAACACATGCTTTTGCACTTAAAAATAAGGCAGAAGACCGAAATGGGTGGAATGTAATGCTGAATGGTTGAGATGAAATAAATAGAACGGGAGATGTGATGTACAAAGTATAAACTCTAGCACTGCCAAGTTGGGTGAATAGCCTGTTTCTGTGCAATGTGTTCTATCAAATTCTACAAATAACCTAAAGGAGGAGTGAGGTAGAATTATTTTACAGCACAGGAACAAGCCATTTGGCCCAAGAAGTTTTAAGTTGTTATCTGAGATACTGCATATGTTCCAAAGAGTTCTCATTCCACTGTACTTAATCTCACCCATTCATCACAACCTTTCTTCCTTTTTCCCTTGTGTACATATCTGGCTTAACTTGAAACCAATCTAAGCTACTTGTTTCAAGTATCAAATTCCTCATTCTAACCAATCTCTGGGTAAAGAGGTTTCTGGTGAATATCTCATTGGGTTTATTAGTGACTCATATATACTTATGGTCTTTAGTTTTACATTGCTCTGCAAGTTCCAAGATCACTCCTCAGCTTTATCTTTTCATCCTGCTCATTCTTGAGAGTTATAACCTTGCAATTTTTTTACAAATTTATTTTGTATCTTCTCCAGAATCTCTAGATGTGTTGGCCAATAAAACCGTAAGAAATAGCAAGAGGAGTAGACCTTTCAGCCCTTTGAGCCTGCTCCAACACTCAAAAGGATCAAAGTTGATCTGACATTTCTCATTTCCCATTTTCCTGTCCTATCCATGTAACCCTTGATTCACCTCTGATCAAGAATCTTTCTAAGGAAACATATGTAAGGTCTAGGAGGCTGGGCCCTTGAAGTTTATGAGGAAAGTAGGAAAGAACTTAAACAAGGAATTAGAAGGGCTAAAACGGGTCATGAAATGTCATTAGCAAACAGGATTAAGGAGAATCCCAAGGCTTTTTATACATATATAAAAAGCAAAAGAGAAGCCAGGAAAAGGGTTGGCCCATTCAAGATCAGAGGAGGGAATCTATGTATGGAGCGACAAGAGTTAAGTGAGGTCCCAAATGAATACTTTGAGGAGGTGGCAAAGATGAGGGAAAAGCGGTGATGTTGTCCACTTGGACTTCAGTAAAGCCTTTGACAAGGTCCCCCATGACAGACTCGTATAAAAGGTGAAATCACATGGTATGAGGGATGAGCTGGCAAGATGACTACAGAAATGGCTTAATCATAGGAGACAGAGTGTAGCAGTGGAAGGCTACTTGTTGAAATGGAGGTTTGTGACTAGTGGGTGTTCCACATGGATCAGTTTGGGACCTCTGCTGTTCTTGAGATTTACATAAATGATTTGGAGAAAAACTTAGCTTGTCTAATCGCTAAGTCTGTGAATGATACAAAGATTGGTGGAGTTGTGAATAGTGAGGAGGATTATCAGAGGATACAGCAGGATGTAGATCAGTTGGAGGCATGGGCAGAAAAATGGCAGATGGAGTTTAATCCGGATAAATGTAAGGTGATGCATTTTGAAAGGTCAAGTACAGGTGGAAACTATACAGTGAATGGCAGATCCCTTAGGAGTATTGATATGCAGAGGGTTCTGAGTGTGCAGGTCTACAGATCACTGAAGGTGGCAATGCAGGAAGGTTATAAAACAGCTTATGGCATGCTTGCCTTCATTTGAAGGGTCATTGAGTATAAGGATAGACAGTCGCATATTGAAGCTTTATAGAACTTTAGTTAGGCCACACTTGGAATATTGCATACAGTTCCTGTCACCACACTACCAGAAGGATATGGATGCCTTGGACTGGCTACAGAAAAGTTTTATTTATCAGGATGTTGCCTGGTATGGGGGATTTCAGCTGTGAAGAAATGTTGGATAGACTGGGTTGTTTTCACTGGAATATAGGCGGTTGAGGGGCGACCTGATAAAAGATTGTGTGAATCGCGTGGATAGAGTGGAAAGTTTGAGACCTTTTCACCCCGGCTGGAGGGTTCAATTACTAGGGCACACAGGTTCAAGGTGCGAGGAGGGGGGATGTTTAAAAGAGATGTGCGAGGCAGGTTTTTCACACAGAGTGGTGAGTGCCTGGAATGCACTGCCAGTGGGAGGTGGTGGAAGCAGACCCAATAGCAGCATTAAAGATGCACCTGGATTAATAAATGAACAGGAAGGGAATAGAGGGATACAGATCCTGTAAGTGAAGCCAGTTTTATTACGGAAGGGCAAAACATGTCAGCGCAGACTTAGAGGGCTAAAGGGCCTCTTACTGTGATGTATTGTTCTTTCTTCAATCTCAGCCATAAATATACGCAAAGACTGTGTCCCCACAGCTGTCTATGGCAGGGCATTTCAAAGACAATAGAAATTCCTTCTCACCTCAGTCTTAAATTGGTGCCCGTTTGTTCTGAGACTATGCCCTCTGGTCATGGAATCTCCTATGAGGGAAGACATCCTCCTATTATCCACCCTGTCAAGTCCCTTAAGGATCCGCTATGTTTCAATGAGATCATCTCTCATTCTTCTAAATCCAATGCAACATTGAACTGTACAGATCCCAAATCTTGCAGGTGTTGTTCCTAATCTGCCCTGAGTTAGTTGATCCCAGTGAAAGTGGCGGTGTGGTGGGCTCCCCAGAGACAGCAGGCATGGTGTGGGGGGTGTAACAAAAATCGTCATCTTCAAGAGCTGGCGAAAGGGTGGGTGAGGACTGGTCTAAAAATTTGTTGATGGGTTTAAAGGATGAGGCACCCAATGGTGCCCGATGCCAGGGGAAATGTGCCACAGTATGAATCAGTGTCTTCAGAAGGGGAGGACAAAAAAAAAAGTATTGAAGAAACCACAGTGCTATTCATTGTAGCTAACCGTTCAAACACTTTTCATGAGAATAAATCTTTCTTCCTCCAATTGTACCTCGGTCAAATTGTCAATGAGTAATTTTGGATCCAAAGACTTGATGGAGTGTTGCTTGTTTTGGGATTACGCAACTTTGTGTTATAAAAACAGACTGGTGCACAGTTCAGTGTTTATCATTCATCTGGGGTCCTAATAACAGGAGGCTTATGTGTCCAAATCCTGCCTTTAACCGATTTTAGACTGGAAATAGATGTGATTCAGAACACCCCACTGAAATATTTGGCAGAGCATCAATCCATTCCACTTCCTTGATTGCAAATAAAGTTATGTCAAGTGCAAGGTTTAACTGGCTTGGGAACTCTAACTACACCCTTCCTGTTCTATGTAATGATGTTGAATAAGTTGTTTTTAAGGCAGTCCTGTACTGGGGAGACAAGTGAAACAGGTGGATTTAAGACAAGAAATACACGAATGCAATAGGCCCTTCTTTAAAATCATAGTTAGAAGAGCACCCTTTTGGTGTCCTGGCTAATACTTACCCTTCAATTAACATCACAAAAACAGATTATCTACTTAATTACCACCTTACTATTTGTGGAGCTCACCTGTGTGCAAATGGGTTGCTATGTTTGTTACATGGCAATGGTAACTAGACTTCTAAAGCACATCATTGGCTATAGAGAGTATTAGGGCAGCTGGTGGTTTGTGAAAAGTGCCATATAAATGCAAGTCTACTGTTTTCTTTTCATACAAAGCACTCATTGTGCTTTTCAAATATGAAAAGCAGTAATCACAACTTTTTGGTGACTAGTTTCAACTTTTATTCACACAACGTGCCTGCTCCGTGGTTTTTGAGTGCTTTGAGGAATATTGCATGGTTCCATCTATTTATTCTGTGGGAATGAGAAACTTGTAGAGGGTCTACAGACCTCCCACCAACTCATACCACACTGAAACCTCTGGGGTCGATGACAGCAGCAGTGAATGAGTACGGAGTTCATGATTTTCCCAACCTGCTCTTTGTCTCAATCTCCGGTCCACTCTGAGCCTGTAGACTTCAATGTTTCTCTCCAATACGCTGATTAGACTCATTCCAATTTGAAAGAAAGACACCCATTGGAAGTGAACATCTCCAAAGTGAAAGGGGACATATTGAATACTGTGCATGTCCTGGAGTTAGCTTGTTAAAATGACCAATACAAGTGCATCATAAAAGTGTTCTTCTATGCTAAGCTGTAGCTGCGAGTACCAATTATTTTGCTGCATTATTTACCGACTTCTAAAACTGTTTCACTGGACGTGAGTAGTGTCTACAAGGTAGTTTGCTGACTGTCCCCAGTTGACCCTTGAGAAGGTGGTGGTGCACAGCCACAAGCTGCAAACGAAAGGGTTAGGGAGGATAGGGTCAGGGTTAGGGAGGATAGGGTCAGGGTTAGGGAGGATAGGGTCAGGGTTAGGGAGGATAGGGTCAGGGTTAGGGAGGATAGGGTCAGGGTTAGGGAGGATAGGGTCAGGGTTAGGGAGGATAGGGTCAGGGTTAGGGAGGATAGGGTCAGGGTTAGGGAGGATAGGGTCAGGGTTAGGGAGGATAGGGTCAGGGTTAGGGAGGATAGGGTCAGGGTTAGGGAGGATAGGGTCAGGGTTAGGGAGGATAGGGTCAGGGTTAGGGAGGATAGGGTCAGGGTTAGGGAGGATAGGGTCAGGGTTAGGGAGGATAGGGTCAGGGTTAGGGAGGATAGGGTCAGGGTTAGGGAGGATAGGGTCAGGGTTAGGGAGGATAGGGTCAGGGTTAGGGAGGATAGGGTCAGGGTTAGGGAGGATAGGGTCAGGGTTAGGGAGGATAGGGTCAGGGTTAGGGAGGATAGGGTCAGGGTTAGGGAGGATAGGGTCAGGGTTAGGGAGGCTAGGGTCAGGGTTAGGGAGGATAGGGTCAGGGTTAGGGAGGATAGGGTCAGGGTTAGGGAGGCTAGGGTCAGGGTTAGGGAGGATAGGGTCAGGGTTAGGGAGGATAGGGTCAGGGTTAGGGAGGATAGGGTCAGGGTTAGGGAGGATAGGGTCAGGGTTAGGGAGGATAGGGTCAGGGTTAGGGAGGCTAGGGTCAGGGTTAGGGAGGATAGGGTCAGGGTTAGGGAGGATAGGGTCAGGGTTAGGGAGGCTAGGGTCAGGGTTAGGGAGGATAGGGTCAGGGTTAGGGAGGATAGGGTCAGGGTTAGGGAGGATAGGGTCAGGGTTAGGGAGGATAGGGTCAGGGTTAGGGAGGATAGGGTCAGGGTTAGGGAGGATAGGGTCAGGGTTAGGGAGGCTAGGGTCAGGGTTAGGGAGGATAGGGTCAGGGTTAGGGAGGCTAGGGTCAGGGTTAGGGAGGCTAGGGTCAGGGTTAGGGAGGCTAGGGTCAGGGTTAGGGAGGCTAGGGTCAGGGTTAGGGAGGCTAGGGTCAGGGTTAGGGAGGATAGGGTCAGGGTTAGGGAGGATAGGGTCAGGGTTAGGGAGGATAGGGTCAGGGTTAGGGAGGATAGGGTCAGGGTTAGGGAGGATAGGGTCAGGGTTAGGGAGGATAGGGTCAGGGTTAGGGAGGATAGGGTCAGGGTTAGGGAGGATAGGGTCAGGGTTAGGGAGGATAGGGTCAGGGTTAGGGAGGATAGGGTCAGGGTTAGGGAGGCGTAGATCTGGATGAACACAGTAGGTCAGGCAGCATCAGAGGAGCAGGAAAGCTGACATTTCACATTTCAGAATTTCTGAAGAAAGGTCCAGACCTGAAACGTCAGCTTTCCTGCTCTTCTGCTGCTGCCTGGCCCGCTGTACTCATCCAGCTCTACACCTTGTTATCTCAGATTCTCCAGCATCGGCAGGGTTAGGGAGGATTGGGTTAAGGTTCGGGAAGATAGGGTACCCTCAGTGCTAGGGTTAGGGAGGAAAGGGTCAGGGTGAGGGAGGAAAGGTTACCTGCAGTGGTGTTAGGGTTAGGGTTAGGGTCAGGGTGAGGGAGGAAAGAGTACATGCAGAGTTGTTAGGAGCCGAGTCCCAGGATTTTCATCCAGTAACAGTGAAGGAACAGCAATGCAATACCAGCTGAGGATGGTAGGGTCTTGAATGGGTGATCACAGATGACAATGTCAAGGATTTCTTGAAAGTTTGGTGAGTTGTTACAATGCATTGTGTAAATCAAGCTTGCCCAACAGAAGGGGGATCCACTGTGTCCTGCCAAGGAGATCCACTGTGTCCAACTGAGAGGAGGTATCCACTATGTCTGACTGAAGGGGGAATCCACTATGTCTGGCCAAGGTGACCCTGAGTGTCCAGCTGAGGGATCCGCTATGTGTCCGGCTAAGGGGTCCCTGTGTTTCCAGCCAAGGGGTCCACTGTCTCCTCAGCTGAGTGATCCTGTGTGTCCATACAAACCATTTTACTAAGTAACGGTAGGTGTAACTGGAAAAGTTTGAAAGGAGTTGCTCCTCCAACCAAAGGCTGGTTCTGTCCACACTTGCTTCCGACAGGTCCACTTTCTTTAAACGAAAAGGTCAACAATAAAGCTCACCTTACCCTTTTAAAACAGAAAAGTAAAAGTTTCCCTGACTTTTGAACCAAAATGAAATTCCAGTGACTCTGGAAAAACAAAAGCAACAAACAAACAAACTGTGACTTTTTCCGATTCTGCCCCATCACCTCCTCTTGGGGTAGGGGCATAAAGGGGTCAAAATGTGGAATAATTTTCTCTTTGACTGAAGCAAAGGGAAAATAAGACAACCTGGGGTACCAACCTGAAAACAAATGCAAACACAAAATGGAAACTTATATTACGGAAGCAAAAAGACTTACTGAATCAAAATGTTAATGTAAAATACTAGTTTATAATTACAACAAGTCCTCACCGTGGGACTTGAACCCTTCTGGCTTAGAGGTGAGAGCGCTGTTGTTGAGCGAAAGCCAACACTGTATAGGTTCATTCTGTCAGCAGTAGGTGTGGGAGGAAAACAGCATGAGATATGAATTGTGTTCCTGAATGGAAGCAGATCATAAAGTCCAGGATGCAAAGAACCATTTCTTTTGATATTAGATCAAATGCATTTGTGATTATTTGGTTAAAACTTAATCACAAATTAGGCCTGCACTGTCATTAGTATTGATTGAAGCTCTAAAGTACTGTACCCTATTGTTAGTGTTGTTAGTCTTCCTTAATCACCAGCTCTTCAACCAGGAAGATGGCTTATGTCCAAATCATTCTTCTGAATTCAGGATTGGAAGAGGTGCCTCCTGCAGCCTGCATGTAAGATTCAAGATTCAGCTATAAAATCTCAGAAATAAATATGTGTCAAGAGTTGAAAGGGATAGAGGAACTTAGTTACATTCACCAGGGAAAGGGGACTGAGAACATTGTTACAACTAAAAGCTGATAAATGTCCAGGTCCTAATGGAGTTTGTCGAATTTTCTTTAAAGGAGTGGCTGCTGAAACAGAACAAAGCATTGGATTGCATTTTGTAAAATTGCCCAGACTCCTGAAAGGTTCCATTAGATTGGAGAACAGCGAATGTGACTCCTCTATTCAAGAAAGGAAGGGAGACAGAAAGCAGAAACTTGCAGGCTGATTAGCTTCCCAACAGTCCAAGAGGACATGCTGGAATCTGTTTTCAAGTTGTGGGATAGCACTTAGAAGTTTTCAGTGTAATCAGGCAGGTCAATGTGGTTTTGTGAATGGGAAATTATGTTTGACTAATTTACTGAAGTTCTTTTGAAGAAGGAACAAATAACGTAGAAAAAGGGGAATCTGTGGTGCTGCGATAGTGTCCCTACTTATAAACCGAGAGATCTAGGTTCAAGTCCCACCTGTCCCAGGGCAGTGTCCTAACAGTGTCTGTCTTGATTAAAGTTCCTGAGGCAACCTGACAGGATTGACGTTGAAAGGATGTTACCTCTTGCAGAAGGGACTTGAATGTTTAAAAATAGGGGTCACTCATTTAAGACCAAGATGAGTGTGTTGGAACTCCCTGTTTCCTAGAGATTGGAACATACGACATAGAACAGTACAGGCCCTTTGGCCCACAATGTTGTGCCAACCTATTATCCTACTAAGATCAATCTACTCTGCATACCCTACATTATACTAAAATCAGTGTGCCTACCCAAGTGTTGCTTAAATGTCTCTAAAATAGCTGACTCCACTACCACAGCTGGCAGCATGCTCCACATGCCCACCACTCTGTGTAAAGAACCTACCTCTGACATTTCCCCTATATCTTCCTCCGATCACCTTAAAATTATGACTCATCATCTTGTACACATGGAGCAGGTGCGTCATTGAATAGCCGACAGACAGAGGTAGATGAATTCTTTAACAACAAAAGAGTGTGGGAAATAAGTCAGAATGTGGAGTTGAGGCCATAGACAGATCAGCTATGAACTTGTTGAATGACAAAGCAGGTTTGGGACGTTCCTGCTCCCATTTGTATGTTCATTTGGAGAAGATACGAGCTGCACATTGTACATTATATAACTCAATCTGAGAACTGGAGCCCTATTGAACTGGAAGCTTGGGAAGGTGGGAAATGTCAGCCGAGTGGGGCATTAGGAGACTGGTAGGGGTAAGGGCAGAAAACATATCTACCACCCCTTACCGCTGACCTAAACACGAGTAAAACTCAAATGTGACACTTCCCTGACCATATACACACCGGTCCCCCGTATAAAAACCCTGATCAAGTCTGATGTTGATACTGCTGTTGTTGTGTGTCGGTGATGGACAAGTGATGTCTAAAATGCAGAAAGGGGTGGCAATCAAGTGGGCTGTCCTGTCCTGGATAGTGTCAAGCTTCTTGGAGCTGCACTCATCCAGGAAAGTGGGGAGTATTCCATCACACTCCTGACTTGAGCCTTGTCGATAGTGGACAGACTTTGGTGAACCAGGAGGTGAGTTACTCATCGCTCTTTTTCTATATCTGACGGCAGTAAGGTGTTGAGCGATCTAATTCGCCAATGATCTCTTTTTGTAACTGTTCATATCACTTCTTTGCAGATCTGACTAATTTTCCATCAGGAACCTTAGGCCCCTAGTCCGCCCACCATTGGTGGTAATTCCAAGTTACTTGTCTTAGCTTTAGTTCGATAACAGCAGTCTCACCTCTAAAGCAGCAAGTTCTAGGTTCAAGTCTGATTCTGGGGGAATTCTGTGTAACACAAGCTGGATTTTAGTCTTGCACTGATGAAATGCTCCACAGAACAAGGTGCCACAATTCAATTGAGACAATAAATCAGTGACCTTTCTGCTGTCTCACTTGGATCTCATGGTTCTTTTTGAAGAGTCAATTAATTCTCTGCTCTGTCCCAGTCAATATTTATCCCTCAGCGACCATCACTGCATTTGAAAGTTCCTCCCTGGCTGTAATGCTCAGGATATTGTCAGGTTGTAAAAAGGTGCGAGACAAAGGCAATTTCTTTATTTTTGAGTCAGTTTGAAAGTCTTGTTGAGTGTTGCTTGTCTCTCGTCTCCCATGAAGGTCCATAATGATTACAGTTTTCATCCGAAACTGCAACAGTGGATCATCGCTCATCGGCTGGCAAAGGACAATGAAACCTTGCACTTCCATGGCATTCGAAAGGATGGAGACACAGCATTCATGTACCTCCTATCAGGCAAGCAGGCCAACATCACACAGAGACAGTGTGAACTGGATCGGATTCTGCTTCTACAGCAAGCAGCAGAGACAGGTAGTGGTGAGTATTCATTTCAGGAAACATCTCTTCAGTGAAAGGCTAGTGGAAATGTGGAACCATCTGCCCCACAACAAGTTGCTGATACTGGCAGTCAACAGAGATCTAAACAACTGAGATTGATATACTTCTATTAGGTGTGGGGTATTAATTGTTAAGATTTGGTCAACCACAATCTGGGAAGCTGATGGCCGAGTGGTATTATTGCTCGAGTATTAACCCAGAAACTCAGCTAATGTTCTGGGGTCTGGGATTTGAACCCAATAAAAGAAATGGAATTAAAAATCTACTGATAACCATGAAACTGTTGTTGATTGTTGGAAAAACCCACAGGCTCACTCATGTCCTTCAGGGAAGGATATCTGCCATTCTTACCCAGTCTGGCCTAAATGTAACTCCAGATCCACAGTAATGTGGTTGACTCTCAGTTGTCTGTCGAAATTGGCAAGCCACTCAGTTCAAGGGCAGCTAGGGATGGGCGATGAATGCTGGCCGTCCAGAGACACCCACGCCCCATGAGTGTGTATAAAAACAAAAGGTGGATATGTGATTCTTGAAACAAACCAATATTTTATAGAATCTCTACAGTGCGGAAGTAGGCCATTTGGCCCATTGAGTCCATACTGACCCTCTGAACAGCATCACACCCAAACTCCTCCCCCTTAACCCTAATTAGCCTGCACACCCCTGGACACTATGGCATCCACCTATCCTAATCCACCTAACCTTTGGGCTGTGGGAGGAATCCAGAGCACCCGGAGAAGACCCACACAGACACGGGGAGAACGTGCAAATTCTACACAGACAGTTGCCCAAGGTTGGAATTGTCCCCAGGTCCCTGGGACTGTGAGGCAGCGGTGCTAGCCACTGAACCACTGTGCCACCTTTACTTAGTGACCTGAACTCCAATGGGGATTTCTACTCAGCAACACATGTCCCTTCTAGACTGATGTGGTGAGTTCAGGGAGGGGAGGTGAGATCAAGCTCAGTGGACAATGTTGGCTCAATGGAAAACCACCAGACGGTAATCATGGAAGTGGGCACTATCCAGACTTAGTCTGAATCCCTGGGGGTTAGCAATGGACAGGGAAGACGCATAATGATTCATTACACTGCTTGTCCCCAGTTAGTGGACAGTAAACAACACTCTGCAACAAATGTGTCCTCTGGAATATTGAGCATTCTAACTAAAGATTGGCTTTAGTTCAGAAACCTAATAAACATTGTTCCATCCTTGCAATATATGAAGTGCTGAAACTAAAAGTCAGTTCTGCCCTTTATAAAGCACAAATCCAGACATTACAGTTAAAAGCAAAGGCTTAACCTATTAATATAAAATCAATATACTGCAGATGCTGGAAATCTGAAGCAAGCGTGCAGAATGCTGGAGAAACTCAGCAAGTCTGGCAGGATCTGTAGAGAGAGAAACGGTCAAAGTTTTGAGAGCAATATGACTTCTTAAAAGTGTTGAAAAGTGTTTCTTCTTAATACTTATAATAGAGGAAGAGGAGGAGAAGCAAGAGGCCTTGTGCAGAGGCCCAGTGCAAAAGACTCAGGTTCAATATTAACAAACTCTATTTGTTTGACGTTCCATTTATTACTAATAAGTAGAAGAGAGAAAGAAAGCATTTCACAAACTCCTAATGATATCACCAAGATGTAATATAATCTGTGCGTACGTATGCGTGCATGGATTTGTGAACAATGCACTCAGATTCCTGCACATCGTCTGATTAACAGAAATGATTATGTGATTAGCTCTAAACCATATTTCCTGTCCAGGGGACACTTGCATACACAGTAGGATAAAAATGTTGTTACAGAGAAGGGGGAGGCTGAATCCCTCTGATAATCAAACTGAAACACCAGCCACAATCCGTTACGGTGGGACTAGAGGTACCCTTCTACTAATTAAACCCGAAACACCCAGAGAAGCTCACCTTGCCCCTTATGATATGTTAAAAGTGTAATTAAATGAAAGAAATCCTTGATGCTCACTTCATAAGCAACAAGTAACAATTTATTTATTTAACCCCAACAGTGAACAAATTAACAGAACTACTAACAGATTGAACAATTCCCCTCTAACTACTAACTATTTCCTAATAAATCAAGATTTTAATCATATGCTTTTCCAATAAGCATAGGCCCCAATTATATAAATCCAAATAATATGAAAACAATAAATTAAAACTTAGTCTCTCAAAGTTCACACTAAATGTGTCTTCCAGAATGCTTTGTCTTCTCCACTGTTTCTCCAGCCTTTCTACTGCTGATCCTGCTGTCAGGGATATTTTCTGTGTAATTTCCCCTGTGACGACCCTTAGCCAGAAGTGCCATGATACCTTTGATGCTGTTTTTTTTTTAGAAGAGAGCTTAATAATTTTTTGTGAGAGCAAGGTTTATTTCTCAGATGGTGGATTTGCTTTCGCTTCAGATGGCAATCGGCTCACATCCCAGTTTTTAAAAAAAATCTTCTTATACACCCCCAATGACAGATCAATTTCTTATCATGTGATTGGTTTCAGATTGTCAAAACCGTCAATTTTAAATTCCGTTGGCTTTTAGTCGCTCATTGCTTGGTTTAAATTAATTGGCTGAGTCCAGCTTGTTAGTAAAACATCAAAACAAGACTGCTGTTTTGCCTGAAAGCTGTAAGGTCTTTTGATACGCCTGTTTCAGTTTGGGGCTGTCTGTACAGTAATTGCAAAATTTCAAGCGCAGACAAAGCTCAATCTTTTAAAGGGACCATGCACTGCTTTTCCCTACTATCCTTTTCACAAACAAACTCTAACTTCCTGCTTTCTAATTCATGAGTATTCTATCCAACTTTCTAACAGTTTCTTCAATGAGAAAAGAATGCATACGTTTTCGTAATGAATCAAATCCAATTGCACATAACAGCATTAACATAAACAATTGATAGAGTTTCCCTTATCCTCACCTACCATCCCACCAGCACGCACATCCAGAAAATCATCAGACGCCATTTCCGCCACCTCCAGCGAGATGCCACCACCAGACACATATTCCCCTCCCCTCCCTTGTCTGCCTTCTGCAGGGACCGTTCCCTCCGGGACACCCTGGACCACACTTCCTTCACCCCCAACACCATCCCACAGCACTTCAGCACTTTCCCCTGTAACCGGCGAAGGTGCAACACCTGCCCATTTACCTCCTCCCTCCTCAAACATACCTTCCAGGTGAAACAACACTTCACCTGCACGTCTCAAAATCTAGTCTATTCCATTCACTGCTCACATGTGGCCTCCTCTACGTTGGGGAAACGAGGCATAGACTTGGTGACCGCTTCGCAGAACATCTGCATTCTACTCACAAATAAGACCCTGAACTACCTGTTGCCTGCCACTTTAACACACCACCCTGCTCCCTGGCCAATATCTCTGTCTCTGGCTTGCTACAGCATTCCAGTGAAGCCCAATGCAAGCTGGAGGAACAACACCTCATTTTCTGCTTGGAGACCCGACAGCCCTCTGGACTGAATATTGAGTTTAATAATTTTAGGACCTAAACTCTATCATGTCCCAGCCCCCCACCCCACACACCAGGCCTTGTTACCACATAGCCTGCCATTACACACCCCCTGTTGTTAGTCACTAACAGTCCCCATTAACAACTATTCACCCTCCCAGCCTGATAGTTAACAACTCCTTCGTCTGTCCAACTGTCTTTCTCTCTCTTTGGGCTCTATCCTATAGTTTACTCTCTACCTCACCCACCCCCACTATTTTCTGCATAGAAACTGACGTTTTCCCAGCCACCATCAGTTCTGAGCAGGGGTGTCACTGGACTTGAAATGTTAACTCTGTTTTTCCCTTCACAGATGCTGCCAGACCTGCTGAGCTTTTCCAGCAATTTTGTTTTTGTTCATAAACAATTGCTTGTTTGATTTAATTTTGGGAAAATCAATTCTAAATTTCTAATTGAAGATCATTTTTGAGCTTGCAGAAGAGGCAGTAAACAGACGTCCTGTGCCTCAGTTCAGTCCTGGGTGCTGAACATCCTTGGCGTTATGCAAACAAAATTAAGGAAGTTGTTCTTGTATCCTGGGCGAATGTTGTATCTTTGTTAAAATCACAAAAAAAAGTTTCATTGTTGTTTATTGGACAATGCTATGAGCAATGTAGTACATTTTCCTTCACTTTCAAAGTCAATCATTACCCTCCCTTACAGGTTTCACTGAGTAATAGCTGGTCAGTACAACATAATTTGAAGAGTGAAGGTCTTGTTAAAAACTTGTTTGTGACTTTTTAATTTAATCTGTGTGACGTGGTGTTGCTGGCTGTTGAGCATTTGTTGCCTGTCCCTCGTTGACCTTGAGGAGGTGGTGATGAGCTGTCTTCTTGAACTTTATGCTACAGGTGGATCCACACTGCCTTTAAGGAGGGAATTTCAGGATTTGTTCCATTTATCACTAACAAATAGAAGAGAAAGAAAGCATTTCACAAACTCCTAATTATTGCACCAACAGGCCAATATAATCTGTGCAAATTCCCAACAGTTCTCTGGTATTACAGAGTGTTCACACAGAAACAGGCCAGTCAGCCCAACTGGCCTATGCTAGTACACCACATAAACCCCCGATTCCATTTTGACTTATTGTATCTCACCCAATCACCAGATGCTTATCAAGCATTCTTTTAATGTTTCATTCATCTCATTCTTCTGCTATCAAGATCCAGATTTTTACCATTCCCTGGGTAAAGTCAGTTCTCTTTAAATCCCCACTGGATTTATTTGTGACTTCCGGCAGCATGGTTGCTCAGTGGTTAGCACTGCAGCCTCATAGCACCAGGGACCCAGGTTCAATTCCAGCCTCGGGTAACTGTCTGTGCAGAGTTTGCACGTTCTCCCCGTGTCTGCGTGGGTTTCCTCCAGGTGCTCCGGTTTCCTCCCACAGTCCAAAGATGTGCAGGCTAGGTGGATCAGCCATGGTAAATTGCCCATAGTGTTCAGGAGTGGGGGGGTTGTAGAGGGATGGGTGTGGGTGGGATGCTCCAAGGGGCGGTGTGTACTTGTTGGGCTGAAGGGCCTGTTTCCACACCGTAGGGAATCTAATCTAATCTCTTCCAATTATAACTTTTAAATCTCAGCTCCTTTGCAGGTTGAAAATCTTCCCCATGTGTAACCTATCAAACCTCTTCTCTTTCTTAATGATTTCTGTTAGATTTCCCCCTCTCAGCCTTTTCTGTCATGGAGAAATGTCCTAGCCATTTAGTCCTGGTTTTTGATCCTTGCAGCAAACTTTTAAATCGTGTTTGCATCTTCTCTGAAGCTAATTTTTGTTGTATATCTTTTCTATGGTTGTTTTGTGGGTTGTAGGTCTCACTAGCAAGGTCTTGAACCAGGTACCTTACCAGGGACATTTCAGAGGGCAGTGAAAAGTCAACCATATTGCTGTGGGTCTGGAGTCACATAAAGGCCAGACTGGAGAAGGACAGGAATTTCCTTCCCTGAAAAAGTGAGCCAGATGAGTATTTTACACCAAGCAATGATTATTTTATAATCACCATTGCCAAAAGTAACTTTTCCAATTCCGGATTTTTATTCATTCTTATTATTTTTCAGAAATACTGCCTGGTGCCATATGAACCATACACCTACAGCATTAGGCTAGGCCCCTGGATTACGCCTCCAGGGTCATTATAACTCAGTTGCCACCTCCCATATATTGGATTTATCATGCAAAGAGCAGAGCTGGAATATTTTAGTCAGGGGTCAGGATGTAATCTGAAACATTGAGAACCAATGGGAGGCCCTCCAGCCCACAGAGATTCACAGCCCCAGGACAAGGCAGTGAGAGGGGCAAGAGGAGGTAACAACAACATGCTATTTTCACAAAGACACCACCTTTTTAACCAACACCCACAGACATGCCACAACGTGATACAATGGGTCTGGGGTTGGAGTGGGTATAGTCCCTCACGTGAACTATTATACACTCCCCAGCTCTCCCTCGCCCACTCCCACTGTAAACCATCATGTTGGTTTGGACGTGGGTTCCATGCATTGACTGAAAGGAAATTGCAGTTGGCCTGGAAAGTAGTTTCTGATTATCCTATTCAGCCATGTTATGGCACATCTTAGGAGCAGGTGGGACATGAACCCAGGCCTCCTGACCTAGTGGTAGGGATGTTAGCACTGTGCCACAAGAGCCCTCCAATCAACTTGGAAACCAGACTTTGATAGGTTCCATAATTACATGTCTTTAATTGATGACAATCGGCTTTCGCTTCCCAGGCAACTCCAATCTGACCACTCCCCTCCACAAGGTAACAAAGTGTGGAGCTGGATGAACACAGCAGGCCAAGCAGCATCTCAGGAGCACAAAAGCTGATGTTTTGGGCCTAGACCCTTCATAAGAAAAGGGTGATGGGGAGAGGGTTCTGAAATAAATAGGGAGAGAGGGGGAAGTGGAGCGAAGGTGGACAGATGAGAATATAGGTGGAGAAGACACAGACAAGTTAAAGGGGCGGGGATGGAGCCTGTAGAGGTGAGTATAGGTGGGGAGATACGGAGGGGATAGGTCACTCTGGGGAGGACAGACAGGTCAAGGGGGCAGGATAAGGTTAGGAGGTAGGAAATGGAGCTGCGGCTTGAGGCGGGAGGATGGGATAGGTGAGAGGAAGAACAGGTTAGGGAGGCGGGGACGAGCTGGGCTGGTTTTGGGATGCGGTGGGGGGAGGGGAGATTTTGAAGCTTGTGAAATCCACATTGATACCATTGGGCTGCAGGGTTCCCAAGTGAAATATGAGTTGCTGTTCCTGCAACCTTTTGGTGGCATCCTTGTGGCAACTGCAGGAGGACCAGGATGGACATGTCGTCTAAGGAATGGAAGGGAGAGTTGAAATGGTTCGCGACTGGAAGGTGCAGTTGTTTGTTGCGAACCGAGCGGAGGTGTTCTGCAAAGCGGTCCCCAAGCCTTCGCTTGGTTTCCTTAATGTGGAAGAAACCACAACGGGTACACTGGATACAGTATACCACATTGGCAGATGTGCAGGTGAACACCTGCTTGATGTGGTATCTATGTGGATTTCACAAGCTTCAAAATCTGCCCTCCCCCCCCCCCCCCCACTGCATCCCAAAACCAACCCTGCTCGTCCCGCCTCCCTAATCTGTTCTTCCTCTCACCTATCCTCTCCTCCCACCTCAAGCCGCACCTCCATTCCCTACCTACTAACCTCATCCCGCCTCCTTGACCTGTCCTCCTTCCCCGGACTGACCTATCCCCTCCCTACCTCCCACCTCTATTCACCTCTACAGGCTCCATCTCTGCCCCTTTAACTTGTCTGTCTCCTCTCCACCTATCTTCCCCTCTATCCACCTTCAATTCACCTCCCCCTCCCTCCCTATTTATTTCAGAACCCTCTCCCCATCCCCCTTTTCTGATGAAGTGTCTAGGCCCGAAGCATCAGCTTTTGTGCTCCTGAGATGCTGCTTGGCCTGCTGTGTTCATCCAGCTTCACACTTTGTTATCTCTGATTCTGCAGCATCTGCAGTTCCCATTGTCTCCCGCCAGGTGGTCTGTTTCAAAATGAACCTGAATCCACTTGTGGAGGGGATCTGGCACAGAGTTTGGTTGCACCAGATGGAATGATCATCTCTGAGCTGGACCGGGAACATTTTAAAAATCCAGCTCCAGGATGGTGTGCGGCATTCCAAGTAGAGTTGTCTATATGAGTACATCAGCTGACTTCCTTGTGCTTCTGCCTTGTGACCAGGCCTCAAGTGTAAATGGGAACAGGTTACCAATTCCACTCCAACATGAACAAAGGCTTGTGTTTGTAGGTATCTCACTCACTATTCCTGTATCCACGGCTTGAACAGAATTTGGGGTTAAATCAAGCAGCGAATTCTGATGAATCACAACTCGTGGCATATTATCATCTCTCCGCAAAATTGCAGACCATTTTACACACCAGCAATAACAGGAGTCACAAACTCACCAGTCTTTTACTGGCCTAGTTTCTGCCAGATCAAGTTTCTACAGAGTAGGACAGCGTGTGCAAATAATGCTGCCAATTGTTTGTCTTTATTTATAAATAATCAGAAAGAGAGTCTCTCGGGTGTTAATGAAAGGACAGGTTTTAAGATATGATTGGCATTGGTTTTACTATGGCTGTTGGTTATGGAGAAGATTATCAGAAAATTAGATTCATCCCTTTCTTTTAGGTATGTTCAATTCAAAACTGAACAGTGAAGACGCTTTCCTTAAGTTGGAAGCACGGGGTGCCCAAGCACAATTTAATGAAGCAAGCACTTTGCCAGAGGAACCAGCAATGGTAGGTACATTTCTAATCACCCATTCCACCAAATCAGTGTCAGGGCCCAGACCAGACCCTCTCAAAATAGATTAAGAAGGTGGCCCAGACCCTCACTTTTTCTTCATTTAGAGGTAAGTATCGGGTGCTGTGTTCAAGATGCAATATGATTAGTCAAACTACTCAACATTTAGCTAAACACAATTTGCTCCATCACTGTAATTAAAATACAACAAAAGAAAAAACTTGGAATAACTCAATTCTGTTGGAAAACATTACAGAATAAATGATACTGTAACTTTTACTGGCCACTCTTCCAATGTATTAACATCCCATAAACACACCCTTGGCAAAAGGCAAGTTCTGAAAATTGATTTGCATCATGTGCAGTCTAGCAGCCCAGGAAGAGAGTCCCTAGCTTTTGGCTATAATCAAGCGAGGGGGGGGAAAAAAAACCTTCACTTCTTCAAGACCTCCAACAACAACTGCAGCTGAAAACTAAAAATTCTTGGTCCTGTGGGTGAGAGTTTGACCACATCCATTTAGGATGTTTCTGTTGTTTCAGTGTTTTTGTGAAAAACACCTAAGGCTTCACAAGTTGTTTAACTTCTCAGCACCCATTCTCTCTCTCTAAAAGAGACCATTAGAAAACATACCTCTTAAAGCCACAGCATTGTCACAATCAACTATTTAAAAACAGTGTAAAGTGAGGTTTGTAGGGTAGTAGTTGAAATATATTTTATTGTCTGCAAAGAGGTTGGAATTAATTAGCCAGAAAGCAATGGTATGTGTAAGTATTCCAGTGGGGAAAACATTCAGTTCCCATTATCTCTGCACTAGAGAGTCAGGTGTGTAATGTAATACTAGCCACCTAGCTAGGCAGTGTGGCAAGTTCAAGTTAAGCTAAGAGCTCATTTTCCAAGCCTAAACTGTGATCATTCCAAACATATGAGAACCAAAAGGTAACAAGACCATGTAAATATATTTCATCAAATGCCTGATTTAGGCCATGTTAGCTTCAATATTGTCAATTATTATTTCTCCTGTTCCTTATAGAATGCAATAATTGAATCAAAGAGTCAACCAAAAGTAAAACAATCTCTTCAAAAGGGTCTTGAAGAAGGATCTAGGCCCAAAATGTCAGCCTTCCTGTTCCTCTGATGCTGCTTGACCTGCTGTATTCATCCAGCCCAACACCTTGTTATCTTCAAAAGGGATTTTTTTTTAAAAAGCCATGCTTTTATGTAAAAGCAAAATACCACAGATGCTGAAAATCTGAAAAAAAGAAGAAAAACAGAGCAAGTTTCTGAAAAAAAAGCCATGGGGACTCAAAGCAATAACTCTGCTTTCTCTCTGCACATTTTCAGCAGGACCTACTGAGTTTCTCCAGCATTCTCTGCGTTTGCTTTTGTATAGTTATATTAAGGTCTCAAGATACTGCTGATAATGTTTCATAAGCAATGAAGTACTTTCAAATGGTAGCCACTGCCAAAATGTAGGAAACATGGTGCCTAATACTTACACAGCAAGATCCCAAAACAGCGATATGATAAATAACCACATCTGTTTTCGGGGAGCGGTTGAGTAACAAATGTCAATTTTGCAGGACACTGGAACAATTCCCCCACATTTTAAATTTTAATATATTTTAGAATTTTACTGCAACATTTTGAGTTCTCTGGATATGATCTCTGTTTGGAAGGCAGCAGTGGCAGTCTGGATTTTGTTCTCAATTTGTGGAACATAATGATAATGTCCTAACACTTGGTACATTAATGGAAGGCACCAAGTTTTTGCTTTCGATAAGCTGTACAACACAAGACCTCTGAATGAAATAATGTTTCTTCTTTTTATTTCTCTCTCTCTCTCTCTCTCTCTCTCTCTTCCTCAGATTGGTTGGGTGTGTTCAGGTTGCACATACATTAATAAACCCACCCGTCCAGGGTGTGAAATGTGTAGCACAGCCAGGCCTGATGACTACCAAGTCCCTGACATGTATCAACCCGATGACGAAGAACTCCAGAGGATGAAGAATGAAGAAGAAAGTTTTAAGCAATATGAACAGGTAATCCTTTTGCTGTTTTTCTATATCCTTTTACTTTTTAATGTTTGTTTGATTTCTGTTTTGACTGTCCGCTCTCCACTGTTAGCTTTCACCGTGCTTCAGCCCCATTACTTTAAAGTGGTATGTTTTCAAAATCTCCACTCTACGAATGGTGGATAATGATCACCTGGTTTCCACCAGCTTGAGTGTGACTCTGTACAGTTGTATGAGGACATGGTGACACAGCGGTTAGCACTGCTGCCTCACAGTGCCAGGTATCCATCGTGTGTCTGTCTGTGTGGAGTTGCATGCTCTCCCTGTGTCTGCGTGGGTTTCCTCTGGGTACTCTGGTTTCTTCCCACAGACCAAAGATGTGCAGGTGAGGTGGATTGGCCGTGCCAATTTCTTCTGTAGTGCCCAGCAATGTGCAGGCTATTTGTGATAAATATGGTAAATGTAGGGTTCTGGGCAAAGGGTTGGATGCTCTTCGGAGGGTCGATGCAGACTTGATGGGCCGAATGGACTCTATCTGCACTGTTGGGATTCTGTGATTCTATTACCGTGCTGGATCTTCACCAGCCCCATATGGAGTGTTGAGGATGAAAGTTGGTCGTCTTCTAAATGTTCCTGCCTCCAGGTAAATTCCCAGGGATGGGCTAGGAGTGGAATCGGTGGCCAGCAGAAAACAATGCAGTCAAGGCCGCAACTGGCTCATTTTCACAGGGGAAGGCAAATTTTCTATTGGTGGAAAGTAAAGCTTCTGAAAGGGTTAATGTAAAAGACTGTTGTAAAGCACCAGCCAATCTGATGATGCCATAAGCACTTGGGTGGGAGATGGCAGACCAGCTGTGGATCTCGAAGGAGACAGACTGAGATCTCCTCAGAGTCTTAGCAATAATGTCTATCAATGTAACCCATAGCTGATTGCTGTGATGTTATAATAAACTGAGTCTTATTTAAGACAAGAACCTCTCCTCGTTATACCACCAGTAGTTTTCCCTACCACACTGTTCAGTGCAGACCCTGTCGATCCTAATCTAACAAGGACGGTGGTGGCAAGATGGCCTAGAGTCCGGCTAGCTCATACAACATGGAGTCAGGAGCGGTCATCAGAAGATTTAGTTTAGCTTCGATAATAACTGAGTAATCTTGACTGGAAAGAAACGAAGGCTTGGGGACCGCTTTGCGGAACACCTCCGCTCAGTTCGCTGTAAACAACTGCACCTCCCAGTCGCAAACCATTTCAACTCCCCCTCCCGTTCCTCAGATGATATGTCCATCCTGGGCCTCCTGCAGTGCCACAGCGATGCCGCATGAATGTTGCATATTTCGCTTGGGAACCCTGCAGCCCAATGATATTAATGTGGAAATCACAAGCTTCAAAATCTCCCCTCCCCCATCCACATCCCAAAACCAGCCCAGCTTGTCCCTGCCTCCCTAACCTTCCTTCCTCCTATCTATCCCCACCTCCCACCTCAAGCCCCACCCCCATTTCCTATCTATCAGCCTCACCCCTCCCCCTTGACCTGTCAGTCCTCCCTGGACTGACCTATCTCCTCCCTACCTCCCCACCTACATTCACCTTTACTGGCTCCATCCCCACCTCTTTGGTGTTTTGTCTCCACTCCACCTGTCTTCTCCTCTATCCATCTTCTATCTGCCTCCCCCTCTCTCCTTATTTATTTCAGAACCCCTTTCCTCTCCCCCAATTCTGAAGAAGGGTCTAGGCCTGAAACGTCAGCCTTTCTGATCCTGTGATGCTGCTTGGCCTGCTGTGTTCGTCCAGCTCTATACCTTGGTATCTTGGAAAGAAACGTTGTTTCTTGTTCAACACCAAAACACATAGTGTACGTAGGCTAGTCCCAGCCCAGAGCAGCCAGTTCTGCAGACCCATCTCTGAATCTACTTTGTATCAGAGATAATGGGAACTGCAGATGCTGGAGAATCCAAGATAATAAAATGTGAGGCTGGATGAACACAGCAGGCCAAGCAGCATCTCAGGAGCACAAAAGCTGACGTTTCGGGCCTAGACCCTTCATCAGAGAGCTGGGCTCAGGTGTTGAGTTCCACTTGGGCATGCCATTGCCTGTTATCGAGGGAATGCATACTCATTGAGCGCCACGGGAAATTAATTTGTGATGCGCCATGGACCTTGTTGGGGTTATCACAACCGCTGTCTTAAAATAGTTCCCCAACCCCAACTCCAGCACCATTGAGCCTAAGATAGAGACCTTTCTGATGTTGCTAATAATGTGACCTTGACTTTTTATTGCTGCCAGTTACTGATCTCCTGCTACTCACACAATGTGGGTGTGCAACATTTCTGCACCCTTCCCCACCCTCTGCCTCCATTCCTGACTATCCCTTTTACTGTGAGTTTTTATAGACCAGTTAGTAACTGTCAATGGCCGTGCTTTGTGGTTTGAGTCTCAAGTGTAATTCATAGAATGGAAGCAGACAAGTCAAGTCCACACTGACCCTCCAAAGAGCATCTCACCTAGACTCACCCCCTACCCTATCCCTGTAACCTTACATTTCCCATGGGTAACTCACCTAGCCTGGGTATCCCTGGACACAATGGGCAATTTGGCATGGCCAGTCCACCTCACCTTCACATCTTTGCACTGTGGGAGGAAACCAGAGCAAACTCACACGAGTGGAGGGAGAATGTGCAAACACAATACAGACAGTTTCCTGAGGGTGGAATCGAACCCAGGTCTCTGGAGCTGTGACGCAGCGGTGTTGACATGCAGCCACTTTGTCCAAAACCTTATACTGCACGCATGTACATTCCAGCAGAGATTAGAGCCTGCAATACTCAGTAGCCCGAGATGGAATGACTCTGGGAATTTTGTAACTTTAAGTGGGGGGGGGGGGGGCACCTTTTTATAAAATCTAGTCTGATTTTGCATTTCGCATTGATCTAGCTTTAACCTTAAATTGTCATTTCTTTCACAGTATTTGTCACTATAATATAGGCTGCCTGCTGGTGACATTTTACAGCCAATTAGGTAACAATTATCAAAATAGTTACCTAGTCAATATAATAAAGGTCTTTAAAATTATGATGGGATCTTGTTTTATATTCTTTTTGCAGAGTGTAGCCATTGCTCATTAAGCCAGCATTTGTTGCCCACCCCTAATTGTCCTGAAGAAGGTGGTGATGAGCTGCCTTCTTCAACTGCTGTAATCCTTGGGTTTAGGTAGATCCATAGTGATGTTATGAAATGAGATCCAGGATTTTGTCCCAGTGATATATTTCCGAGTCAGGATGGCGTGTGACTTGTAGGGGAACTTACAGGTGGTGGTATTTCCATGCATCTGCTGCCTTTGGCCGTTTAGATGGGAGAGATCCTGGGTTTGGAAGGTGCTGTTGAAGGAGCATTGATGAATCTCCGCTGTGTATCTTGTAGATGGTATGCACTGGTGCCAGTTTGAGTTAACGGAGGGATTAACTGTCAAAGATAGGTGGGTATGTGGACAGTGTCAAACGGCCTGGCAACTTTGCCCTGGATGATGAATGAATACAAAGAGAATTTTGTTTTCACTCTGGTGAAGAACACAACGTAAGACGGTTACCAAGAAGCCCTATTGAGAATTTAGAAAAACCTTCTTTACTCAAAGAGCTGTAAAAATGTTGAACTTGCTCCCACTGGATGCGTTTGAAGTGAATAGTGTAGGTACACTTAAGGGGAGGTTAGACAAGTTAAAAAGAAGGGAATAGAGGGTTATGATGGTAGATTTAGATAAGGGAAGATGGGAGTAGACTCCGTGATCATAAATATTGGCACATGCCGGATAGATGGAATGTCCTGTTTCCGTTCTGTATTTGTTTTATATACAGTCCAAACTGATAAAGCGACAACAGAATTACAAACTCTTGTTGGAAACAGATGAACAAAACCTAATATCGACCGGGGAAGATTTTGAATGTCCAATCTGTTTAAACACCTTGGAGAATGGTGAAGGAGTGACTCTTCGAGAGTGCTTACATGCCTTCTGCAAGTAAGAGAAGTTATTTCATTTCATAGCAGGAGCAGGGGGGATCTCCTGGAGGTGGCTGCAAGACAATTGGATGGAAATTAAATGCGACTGACTTCCTCAAATTCATCCCTTCTTCTAATACAGAAATTAGACATGTTTAGAGAAGCAAAACGAGTTGGAATCCTTCAGCATATGTTGCCTGTGCTGATTCTTGCTTAGCCCTGCATGCCTGTTATTTGGTCATAAACTTGCACATTCAAACGCCTTTTCAAAAAATTATTCATGGATTCAGTTTCCATCACTTTCTCGTTCACATCATTCTACGTCCTGGCAACTCACTGAGTGAAGACTTAAGAACATCAGACTTAAAAGTGGGATGAGACCATTCAGCCCTTTGAGCCTGCTGTCCTCTTTAATAAGATCAGGGCTGATCTGGTTGTGGTCTCGGCTCCACTTTCCCATCTGCATCCTCCACTCCCATGCCCATTGGCTGCCAAAAATTGAACTCCACCTTAAATGCATTTAAGGACTCAGACTGCTCCACCTTCAGAGGGAGAGAATTCCACACTGTAGAGATCCTCTGAGAGAAAAACACATTTCTCCTGATCTGCTTTCTCACTGAGTTTAGACTTTGTGACTTCTGGTTCTTGCCAAAGAGAGTAGCTTTTACTTACTCCAATCAGCAACTTTCCTCCAAACCTCAGTGATGTTGTTCCAAAAAGAACAACCCAAACGTCTGCAATCTCTGCTCGCTGCTTAATTTCTTCACACAATAAAAATAAATTGCTGCCGATGCTAAAGATTTGTAAATAAAACACAAAGTGCTGGAGAAACTCAGCAGGTCTGACCATGTTTGTAGAGAGAAGCAGAGTTGAGGTTTGTAGACTTTGTGTCATATCTGACTTGAATCATTAACTCTATTTCTTTCTCCACAGGTGCTGCCAGATCTGCTGAGTTTCTCCAGCAATTTTTTCACATAAATCTCCTCTGGGCCCTCTCTGAGTACAGTGCAGAGCCCAGCATTGTCCTTAACACTCCAGCTAACCAGTGATTCATGTAATAATAAAAATCAGCATGTTCTTTTCATTTTTTTATGGGATATGAGTGTTGCTCATAGCCAGTTTGTGATGCCCATCCTAATTGCCCTGGGGCTGAATGGTTTGATTGGGACAGGGGCAGCGTAGAGTCAGCTATATTGTAGTCATTTTTAGCTCCAAACTGGTAAAGACAGCAGATGTGAAGCAGATTTTTTATTTAAAATAAATAACAATCAGCATAGTGAACATGTCTAGCTATATAGAAACAAAGAAAATAGGATCAGATGTAGGCCATTCGGCCCTTCAAGCCTGCTCTGCTATTTATAATGATCGTGGGTAATCATCTTTCTAAACAGCTTGTATCTGATTTTTCATCCATATCCTTTAATTCATGTAACACTAAGTGCTATATACAATTCCGTTTTGAAATCATACAGTGTGTCAGCCTTAACTGCTCTCTGTGGTAGTGCATTCCATGGTCTCACCACTTTCTGGGTGAAGAAATTGCTCCCCATCTCAGTCTTAAATGTTTTACTCGTATCTTGAGAGTGTGACACCTGGTTCTAGACTCCCCCTTCATCGGGAATGTCTTTCCTGCGACAACACTATCCAGAATTTTAGACGTTTTGGTGAGATCCCTGTCAATCTGCTGAAGTCCACTGAATATTAACCTAACCGAATCAACCTCCCCTCGCTCATCGGTGTTGCCATCCGGGAATCAGTCTGATAAACCTTTGCACTCCCATGATAGCAAGAACAGCCTTCCTCAGAAAATGAGACCAAAACTGCACACAATGTTCCAAGTGTGGTCTCACACCTGTACAATTGCAGCAAGATATGCCTGCTCCTGGAGGTGAATGCTTTTGCTGGGAAGGTCAGCACACCATTTGCCTTCTTGACCTCCTACTGCACCTGAAAGCTTGCCTTTAGCAACTGGTGTATGAGAACACCCAAATCTTATTGCACGCTCCCTTCATTCAATATCTCACCATTCAGATAATAATAGCCTTCCTGTTTTTGCTACCAAAGTTGATAACCTCACATTTATACACATTACACTACATTTGTCCACACACTCAACTCCTCCAAATCACACTGAAGCACTTCTACATTCTCTTCTCAGCTCAACCTCCCACTCAGCTTCATATCATTTGCAAATGTGGAAATATTACAATTAAGTTTCCTCATTCCAAATCATTAATATATATTGTGAATGAAATTATTGCACCCTTTATTTACATGTGCACAGTACTTGACACTGGTCTGGGTTCCTCAGACCCAGCTCTCAGAGGTAACAGAACCTCTGACACTGTTTATGTCTGTTAGCCAGGACTCCCTGATTGGACCAGGCTAACAGCCCCAATCAGGGAACTCATTTTCTGTGACATCCACCTGGCTGGCCTCATTACTAACACGAGAGTGAATAAGATAACTTCTTAATTCCATGTTATTATTTCATGTAATATACATTCTTAATTCCAACAGTAGCGGTGGTGGGATTTGAACTCGTGTCCCCAGACCAGTAGCGTGGGCCTCTGGATTACTGATCTGCTGTTGTTACTGCTATACCACCATCTCTTTCCACTTTTTTATTTCTCCATTTCTCTTTTTTAACCCAAGTAACCCATCTACTTTTTTAACCAACTTCTCTTGTTAAGGATGGGTATATTCACATAATGGTTATATTCGTGCTCTAGCCCCTAGATTTATCCAGAAATAGTTAAGTGATGGGCAGAAGGTTTAGAAGAGATGTGAAAAAAGTATTTTTCATTCAGAAGGTGGTAGGAATCTGGAGATCACTGCCTTTAAGGCTGGTAGAGGCAGAAACGCTTGTAACGTTTAAGATGAGGGGTATAGATAGGGTTAATGATAGTTGTCTTTTCACTAGGTTGGGGGATTTCAAGACTAGGGGTCCGACTTTAAGGCGAGAGGAGAGAGAGTTTTAAAAAGACAGGAAGGAAACATTTTTTACACAGAGGGTGTGTTCGCATGTGGAATGAACTTCCTGAGGAAATGGTGGATGCGGGTACAATTACAATGTTTAGAAAACATTTAGGTAAAAACATGAATAGGAAGGGTTTGGAGGGATATGGGTCAGGAGTAGGCATGTGGGACTGGTTTGGTTTGGGATTATGGACTGGTTAGACTGAAGGGTCTGTTTCCACGCTGTAGGACTCTATCAGTATTTAGATATACACGTGTGATGCCAAATCATGGAAGGCTGCAGACCAAGTGCTGGAAAATTGGATTAGGATAGCTATGTGGTTGTATTTCACTGGCTCAGACTCAATGGGCTGTAGGACTTTTTACCAAGCAGCTTCTAGAACCCGACGAACTTGGACTCATGATATGGAGGATTGAACTGAAGCTTGAATAGAGTGCGTGGGAAATGGAGTCAACTAACTGTCCAGATCGTTAAATAACTATGAATGTTTACAGAGACTGTCTGAAGCAAACGATCTTGAGCAGCACCGAAGCCGACGTGACGTGTCCATTCATGGATCAACTGTATTCATGCGAAAGCAAAATCCTGGAACGTGAGATAAAATACGTAAGTTTTCTTCGTCTTTGATTCCTCACGCTTTAGTTCAGAGTTATAACATAGAACATTACAGCACAGTACAGGCCCTTCGGCCCTCGATGTTGTGCTGACCTGTCATACCGATCTGAAGCCCATCTAACCTACACTATTCCATGTACGTCCATATGCTTATCCGATGACGACTTAAATGTACCTAAAGTTGGCGAATCTACTACCGTTGCAGGCAAAGCGTTCCATTCCCTTACTACTCCCTGAGTAAAGAAACCACCTCTGACATCTGACCTATATCTTTCACCCCTCAATTTAAAGCTATGCCCCCTCGTGCTCGCCGTCACCATCCTAGGAAAAAGGCTCTCCCTATCCACCCTATCTAACCCTCTGATTATTTTATATGTTTCAATTAAGTCACTTCTCAACCTTCTTCTCTCTAATGAAAATAGCCTCAAGTCCCTCAGCCTTTCCTCCTAAGACTTTCCCTCCATACCAGGCAACATCTAGTAAATCTCCTCTGCACCCTTTCCAAGGCTTCCACATCCTAAATGAGAGCAACTAAAATCATAGAATCCCTCTAGTGTAGAAACAGACCATTCGGGCCAACAAGTCCACACAGACTGTATCCCTGTAACCCTGCATTTCCCATGGCTAATCTACCTCGCCCACACATCCCCGGACATTATGGACAATTTAGAATGGCCAACCCACCCTATTCTGCACAGCTTTGGGCTGTAGGAGGAAACCAGAGCACCCAGAGGAAACCTATGTAGACACAGGGAGAACATGCAGATTCGATATAGACAGTCACCCAAGGCCGGAATTGAACCTGGGTCCCTGAGCCCTGAAGGCAGCAGTGTCAACCATTGAGCCACCCCTTTACAATTTTACACAAGGGTGAACGTTAATGTGCTTGAGGTTGGGGGTGTAGTAGTGTTGGTTCCAATTGCATCATTGGGTATAGCTTCCTGATTTCCTAATCCTGCACTCTTGCTGCAACATCATTCCCACCAGTTTCTTTTTGGAGCAATGTAAGTGAGGCCCACAGAATAGAATAGCCCAGCCTCACAGCATAGAATTTGTATGAGTATATGTTCATTCTCCTCCCACCACCGCAACCCATCCATACCCACAGACTTTCTATCCATTTATCTTTACAAAGAAAACCTGAGTCATTTCATTTATTTGTTTGTTTCAGCCGCATTCTTTCCTACTTTCATTCTTTACTACCAATTTTCCCTGCTCTCCTTTCCTGAAGTCATTAACTCCTCATTGGGATACGGTTCCACAGGTAGTTTCATTATCTGGCTTGAAATTCATTTACCAGCAATTGGAAATGTTTCTCTAACTTGCAGCAGATGGTCTGTCAATCAAGGTATGCAACAGGTTTTTTTCTTGATTGGTAGCTTCATCCTAGTTCCACATTTGAAGTACTTGGGAATTTATAAGACTTCAGATTGTGGGTGGCACGTTGGTTTAGTGGTTAGCGCTGCTGCCACACAGAGCCAGGGTCTCAGGTTCAGTACCCACCCACGGGCAACTGTCTGTGTGGAGTTTGTACATTCTCCTATTTCCGTGCAGGTTTCCTCTATGTGCCCTAGTTTCCTCCCACAGTCTGAACATGAGGTGGACAGACTATGAGGCAATTCCCACAGTTTCCAGGGGTGTGCAGGTTACATGGATTAGCCATGGGGATTATAGGGTAGGGATGTAGGGTTGGGTGGGATGCTTTTCAGAGGGTCAGCATGTTTTTGATGGGCCAAATGGCCTGTTGCCGCGTTGTAAGGGTTTTATGATCATGACATTCAAACAGCTCTTCCCTATCCTTCAAACATGTTTATGTCTACTTCACAAATTTGTGACTCACACCTTGAGGGTTAAGACTCTAGGAATGGCCATATGGGGGCCATTTGAACTTAGTTTAATTTGAAATGGCCAGATTGAGTTCAAGGTGTGCCATGATCCCAGCAGCCAAAAAAGCTGTCAGAAATGTGCGCGGCACTTACACATGTAACTTCCTACTGCCATTTATAAAAGCCTCTGGAGTTGGCCTGAATCATAGACCAGTCCAAGCCTAGGACAGGGTATAGGGGCAACGTCAAAGAGTGAATCATTCAGGAGTGAAGCTAGGGAAAAGAAATCCTTCTCAAAAAGGATGTGAGATGCTTGCAACTCTCTTCTACAAAGGACAATTGATAGTGAACTGATTAGTTCATTTTAGAAATGAGACTGAAAGATTTTTATGGGACAGCGGTATTAAAGGATATGGGAACAAAAGTGTGGGCATATGGAGATAGCTTGTAGACCAGTCACAGTCTCATCGAATGGCAGAACCCTTTCAAGGGACTGAGTGGTCTCCTCCTGTTCTTAGATTCCTGGCAACAACATTCTAAAGGCCAAACATCTCCTTTTCACTGTCACAGGGTAAAAATCCTGGAAACAGCGCCACGGATGGGCCCATACCTCAAGGACTGCAGCAATTCAAGAAGACAGCTCACTGCCTCTTTCTCTAGGTCAATTTGCAAACCGCAATAAATGTTGGCCCAGTCAGTGACATCTATGTCCCAAGAGCAGATAAAAAGATGATGCTGATAGGGCAGATGAAGATGGGAGGAAGGAAGGTTGTGTAGAGAATAAATATTGGCATGCACCAGTGTTTATGCTGTAACTCTGATGTAACTACTTTGAAAGTCTCCCACAGTTTGTCCACTGATTTCAGTATTGTTGCCTGTCTAATTATGACTCAGCTTTCCTTGTGTTGCTTCGCAGCTCCTGACGGAGAGCGAGTATCGCACATACTTAGACAGAAGTTTAGCAATTGCTGAAAATCGAAGTGAGAACAGCTATCACTGTCAGACCCCGGACTGCAAGGGCTGGTGCATTTATGAAGATGATGTCAATGAGTTTCATTGCCCCCTCTGTAAGAAGAAGAACTGTCTGCTGTGTAAGGTGAGTTGGACTAGGGATGGAGGGACCTTAGAGAAAAAGCGAGATAAACCACTGGGTGGGAACAGGTCAGAGATTGGCTCAAAGTGCAGTAGAAATTGCAACTTGCCCTGCACGAGAGGTGATGCATGCTACATCAATTGAGATTTAGCTCTTTTTAGGATATTAAAGCGACATGAAGCAAAGCCAGGTCAGGGGAACTGAGGGTCAGATCAGCCACGATCTAGTTGAACTGCCTGTCTCTCCCATGGAGAAAATCCAAGGGACATGATGTTGCTACAGTAAGCTACCCCAACTAGAAAAGTCCTCTAGTCTGCTTGTGTTAGCTGCTCTGAGGTAACTAAGGCGACACGTGTCAGATATTTGGCAACAGAATGATGGGCGAATGAGATTTTGTGTTTCCTCAGTGAGTTATGGCCATGCACTGGTGGCAGAAGTTGATTTACTGACAGGAACTTTGTGCAGGGAGACTGGAGGAAGGAGGGACTAAACACTAGCATGAAGCCAACTGGATATTTCTTTCAAAGGGCCATCACTGATGTGAATGGGCAGGATGGCTTCATTCTGTGATGCATTACCCTGACTCTATGTGGACCGGAGCCAATTGGCATCCATTGGAATTGGTGGCCGGCCTGGTCATGCAGTGGGTTAGCATTGTTATGAGGAGAGAGTAGGCAAATTAGGCCTGTTTTCTAAGGCTAAGGTCTGATCAAAATTTTCAAAAGATTAACAGGAAAAGACAGGATGGATAAACTATTTCCATTGTTTGGGACTTCTCGAACTAGTGGGCATAGTCTGAGAATTAGGGCCAGACCGTTTACTTTCAAGCGATGATAGAGGTTTTGAACTTACTTCTGTAAACAACAGTGGATGCTGGATAGTTGTTAAGCTTATACATATCTGATTTAAAATTTTATTAAGCAAAGGTATTAAGGGATATGGTTAAAGAAAGGTGCATGGAGTTAGGTCACAGATAAGCCTTGATCTCATTGAATGGTAGGACAGGCTCAAGGGGTCGAATGGCCTACTTCTCTTCCTATGATCTCTGTCTCTAAGATGAAGCTGTGTGTTTGAGACACACTCCGAAAGTTGACAGCCAAGGAAAGTGTGTTTGTAACAGATGGAGAATTATCCTGAAAATTGCATACTAGTGGTAAAAGCCGGTGACATTCCTGGTCAGCGGTGTGATGGAAAGAACATTGGAATCTCTAGCATTCACTATCCACAGGTGCACACTACAATATATGTGTGCAAATGTACATTCCACAACAACTCATACTCCCTGAGAGAACTGCAGCTGTTAGTGAGACAGAATAGCCCAGGTTTCTGCTGGAAACAACTATCTCGTGGTTCCCTGCTATTACTTGAGGACAGGACTAGGCTCAGCTATAATCCTCCGTTGTGATAGACAATGGCCACTTGAATGAGGTATCAGAGTGTAATCAGTGAACAGCGAGGAACGATACCTCTGCAACTAGTCTTCAGGAGAAGAGGGCCGATGCGGAAAAAGTAGAATGGAAATCAAAGAATGTTGGGAGTTGTGGTAGCTTTCTCACTGCTGACTCAGAAGGTTCTGGATGAATACATGAACAGGAAGGAAATAGGCAGATACAGATCCTGTAAGCGAAGACAGGTTTAGTGTGGAAGGGCAAAATATGTTGGCGCAGGCTTGGATGGGCTAAAGGGCCTGTTCTGGTGTTGTATTGTTCTTTGTTCACATACAGAAGGAAGCGATTCAGCCCATGTCTGTGCTGGCCTTCCAAATAAGCGAAGCACCAAGTGCCATTCCCATGCCTTTTCCCCAGTAACCTTTCATACTCCTCGTTCACATATGATAATCCAACTCTCTTCAATGCCTTGATTTGAGCCAGGCTCCATCACATTCTCAGGCAGCGTGTGCCCCTTCACCTGAAACACTTGTTGTGGGAGAAAGATCCCCCTAATAGCCACCATTGCTTCTTTTGCGAATTATTTAAATTGGTGCCCTCCTGTTTTCAACCCTTCCATCAGTGGGAGCAGTACTTCCCTATCTACTCTGTCCATGATTATGAAAATCTTAATCAAAACTCCTCCCACCTTCTCTTTTGCAAGGAAAATAGTTGCCACAGCGATGGCCCTGTGTTATTATTGTTGGACTGTTATCTGGGTCTCCGGATTAACTTTCTGGGGACTCAAGTTCAAATCCTGCCATGGCAGATGGTGGAATTTGAACTCAGCAAAATATCTGGAATTAAGAATCTAATGATGACCATGAATCCATTGTTGGAAAAGCCCATCTGGTTCACTGTTATCCTTTAGGGAGGAAAACTGCCATCCCTACCTGGTCTGGCTTACATGTTACTCCAGACCCACAGTAATGTGGTTGACTCTGAACTGCTCTCTGGGTAATTTGGGATGGGCAATAAATGCTGCTTAGTCAGCAACGCCCTTATCCTGTAAGTGAATTTTGAAGAATTGCCATCCAAGAATACAACAGAAGTTCCTCATCACTGAAACCATTCTTGTTAATCTTTGTTGCACTCCCTCTAAGCCACTCTCCATATCCCCACTAAAGTGTGGTGCACAGTTCCACTGGATGTAATACCTTTGAAAGAAACTGAAACTGAAGCCTTATCTGCCTTCCTCTGAAAATGTACAAGTAGAGTCAAACCCCCTTCTACTATAGGATAATAACTTTAGGATCAAAATAATATCTGATGTTGCTTGATGTAATATTTGTTGGTCGCTGATATAATAAGACCATAACATGGAACAGAATTAGGTCACTTGACCCATTGATTCTTATCAACCAAATCAATCATGGCCAATGTGTTTCTCAACCCCATTCTCTTGCCTTCTCCCTGTAACCCTTGATCTCCTTATTAATCAAGAACCTATCTATCTCTGTCTTCCATACGCTCAATGAGTTGGCTTCCGCAGCCTTCTGTGACAGTGAGTTCCATGGATTCACCACTCTCCAGCTGAATAAATTCCTCCTCATCTGAGTTCCAAAAGCTCGTTCCTTCACCCTGAGGCTGTGCTCCCGGGCCTGAGTGTCTCCCTGTCCACTCTGCCCAGGCCTCCCTGTATTCTGTAAGTTTCAATTTCTTAGCCTAAGTCCTTCTGCAACCTCCCCAGTTTCTCAGCACTAACATGTCCCTCCATCCATCTTTGTCTGACCTGCAAAGTTCACAACAGTTCCCTCAGTTCCTTCATCCAGATCGTTAATGTATAGCGTGGATAGTTTTGGTCCCAACTCTGCCCCCTGTGAACTCCATTAGTCACCGGCTGCCATCCTGAAAAAGACACCTTTATCCCAACTTTCTGCCTTCTGCCAGTCAGCCAATACTCTATCCATGCCAGTACCTTTCCCTTAACATCACAGGCGTTATCTTAATTAGCAGCCTCCTGTGTGGCACCTTGTCAAAGGCTTTCTGGAAATCCAAGTAGATCATCTCCACTGGCTCTCCTTTGTCTAATTTGCTCATTACCTCCTCAAACTATTCTACTCTCAAATCCTACCAACGATAGAGGTCAGGCTAACCAGCCTTTAGTTTCCCATCTTTTGCCTCCATCCCTTCTTAAACGGGTGTGTTACATTAGCCAAATAAAAACCTAAAGAATTGCAGATGCTGGAAAATACAAACAAAAACAGAAGTTACTGGGAAAGCTCAGTAGGTCTGGCAGCATCTGTGGAAAGAGATCTGTGTTAACGTTTTGAGCTCAGTGACCCTTCCTCAGGCATTCTGAGGAAGGGTCACTCAACCCAAAACGTTGACTCTGATTTCTCTCCTCGGATGCTGCCAGACCTGTTGAGCTTTTCCAGCAACTTCTGTTTGTGTTACATTAGCCATTTTCCAGCCCCCTGGGACCCTCGTTAAATCCAGCGATTTCTGAAAGATCACCAAAATGCCTCCACAATTTCCTCAGCTTTCTCCTTCAAAACCCTGGAGTGAGTGCATCTGGTCTGAGTGATTTATCCACCTTCAGACCTTTCAGCTTCCCCAGCACCTTCTCCTTAGTGATGGCCACTACACTCACCTCTCACTCTCTTGAAGTTCTGATATGCTGCTGGTGTCTTCCATCATGAATATTTGACAATGCTCGATATAATATTAGACCATCCCTAAAGTAATATTAAACTGTGCTTCATATAGTAAGTTGTAAGTGAGACTACTAAACTCTGCTTTGATAAAACTTCTGAAATTGGGAAACCTTTCGAATGATTTGATGTTCTTCCTTTGAAACACACATGCTGTCTGACCTGCTGTGCTTTTCCAGCCTCTTATCCATAGACTGTGGCTTCCAGCATCTGCAGCCCTTATTGTATTCAATTCATTGAATTAGCATGTCTGTCATGCACCGCTTGACCCAAAGTTTCGTGGAGAGCTCCCATTGAATCCAAATGTGGCAAAGTTACATTTGCTGAACCTCCTGCACCATCCCTGACTGATTCCCACTTGTAAAGGATACAGCCCTCCATTTGCATCGGCTGCTTGCTGTTCCTTTGGCTGTGTCCAAGTGTGGCTGCTCAGCTGTAACACACATCACATATTGGCCTGTTTCCCTCTTAGTCATTCCCTTACACATTACCCCATCCGTAGGAAGTCTGTGATTTGTTATTCAGTGAGTAACCTCATAACCATAAAATAAAATTCACAAACTAACACAGAGCAGCAAGAGAATGGGTTGAAAAAGTTGCTACTTTGTAAACGTAAGTTTTATTCCTGGATAGAATCTTCATCTCCCAAATTAGCATGATCATAGACAAAATAAATGAGACATTCATAATCAAAAGGCAAAGAACCAGATCAGGGCATCACAGATTGAAGTTCTTTTCTTTGGAAGTGTAGTCATGTTGTGTCATAGGTAATTCACCAGCCAATTTTCTGTAAGTAAGCTTCCCCAACAGCATTGCGATTAGAACCAGATAATCTGTTTTAGTCAGCTTCATTGAAAGTTAAATATTGACTAGGACTGCAAGAAGAACTCTCTAGCTTTTTGGAGTAAAGCCATATAATATTCTACATCCACCTGAAATGGCAAGGGGACCTTGATTCTATGTCTCATCTGAATGAAAGCACCTCAGAGATTCCAGCATCCCCTCACTACTGGAGTAATAGCTTAAATTTTGTGCTTAAATCTCTGCAGTGAGATGCAAAATATATCCTCCTGACTTAGCGGCAAGTGGGTCTAGGCCCGAAACGTCAGCTTTTGTGCTCCTGAGATGCTGCTTGGCCTGCTGTGTTCATCCAGCATCACACTTTGTTATCTTGAATATTGCCTTTGTGTTAACATTAAAAACCCTTGGGTAGAATGGAGAAATTAGAGTTCATTGTTTTATTACATGATAAGACATACAGATTTGTTTGTAAAAGGTAGGTTTGAACAATTTACTATGATTAATTTATAATCAAATATAATTTGGAATTCATAAATGTACAGCAAAAACCCAGAGCTGAAGGTGAGATCTAAATCTGAATTGTTTTAAAAAGCTAGAGCCACTGCATTTTTATTAAGTTTGCTAAAACCACTGGGTATTGCAAAGCACTTTACAGCCCGTGACTTTGGCTTTAAGAGGTGTATGTCTTCCTATTTTTTTTTAAATCAAGTAAGTTTGAGGTAGAAATGACGAGCAGTCTGCTAGGTCCCAATGAAGTAAACAGCTTGTGAGGCCCTTTTTAAAAACAATATTGGAGCAATAGAAGTAGCCTGAATGGTTGGAGTCAAGATCCCACAGAACCAGGATTTTTAGCTATAGCTTTCATTTAAAGCAATTGCTGGGATCTTGAAGCTGTGTTTGCCAAGTGTGTGTTTATGGGATGTTACTATATTGCACAAGTTAATTAGTAGCAGTTAGATATATCTATTATTTTGTTAAGCAGTTCAATAGTGTTACAGTTAAGTCAATTCTTCTATTTTTATTTGTCTGTATTTTAACTGTAGTGTAAAAATGAAGTGTTTTGCTTAATGTCGAGGAGTTTGACCAATCAAATTGCATCTGGAATGCAACGCCTTACACTCACCTTTAAAACATGAGGTCAGAAGTCACGTATCACCAGGTTACAGTCCAACAGGTTTATATGAAATCATAAACTTTTGGATCACTGCCCCTTCATCAGGTGAAGTGAAGACAAGCACACAGGCACATTACTTATAGGCAGAGAGATCAATGAGCAGAGAGATTGAAAGTGCTTACAAACACTGAGCAGAAACTGATAGCCAAGTTCTGTACCCATGAAGACGGCCTCAACCATGGGTTCATGTTGCTACATGTCACCCCATCATTTGGTTCTGTAAAACCTTCCTTACTGTCCTGTTTTGACACTGTCACCTTGATAACTTATTATGATCTCCCTACCTTAATTAGTTTGTACACTTTTGGATTACATGTTACCTGGTTAGACCCTCAGCTTTGACTCTGATACCTATCATGTTATTCCAGCCATTTGGTTGTCTCCAGCACCACTTTTTTTTTGTAACTATCTTGCTGCCTCATTTAATCATCCCTTCACTTGCTGTTCAGCTGTTGACACTTTACTCACACCGTTCGACATTTTTGATCACTTGCAGAGACTTATTTTCCAGTTTGCTGACACTCCACTCAGACCATTTGTGTGATCTTTTTATCTCTCTGCCTATAAATTCGGTGCCTGTGTGCTTTTCTTTACTTCACCTGATGGAGTAGTGCTCTGAAGCTTGTGATTTCAGATTAGCCTGTTGGACTATAACCTAGAGTCGTGTGACTTCTGACCTCGTCCATCCCAGCCCAACACCAGCACCTCCACATCAAGTTTAAAATACGAAAAAGTTAGTGTCAGACTTTTTAATATATTTTGAGGGGGTTCGGTCTGGTCCATAACAAGCCAATCCGGTACTTTAGAAGTATAGTCACTTTCGTGATCTGAGAAACACAGCAGCCAATCTGCAACATTCCCACAAACAGCAGTGTGGTAATGACCAGTTAATCTATTCTTGTGGTGTTGATTGATGGATAAATATTAGTCAGAGCACTGATTAAGTTAATGCCACAGGAGATTTTACATTCACCCAAACAACTGGAGTCTTAGTTTATCGTCTCATCTGAAAGACAGCAGCTCCTACAGTGCTGCACCTCTGCGGTACGAAGCTGAAGAATGAATTTGGATAGTTTCTCGAGTCCTGAAGTGAGACTTGAGCCTGGAACCTTGTCACTCAAAAGGCAGCACACCAACCAGTGACCTGGTCTGACTGGAATAAAAAAAGAGATAATCCTTTCTGCTCCTTTACACAGGCAATACATGAAGGAGTGAATTGCAAGCAGTATCAGGACAATCTCAAACTTCAAGCTGAAAATAACAAAGCTGCAAAAAAGACTGCTGACATGCTCACGGTGAGGGGCATATTTATTTTTGATTAAGCATTGTCTTACAGTGATGGGATTGGAATCCTCGTTCGTGGAGGGGTGGGGCAGCTGCTCTGTTAGTGGTGTGGGGAACAGAAATGACGAGGGAAATTGTCAGCTGACTCAAGAGGCAACAAGAAGAGGTTTTTGAAGTCTCAAATGGCTGAGGACAACATTGTCTAATTTACCCAGTAACTGACTCGTCATCCCCTGTCTGTATATTTGTTGGCAATTTCTGGCACCCTGCAAATGTTCGCAGCTCTGCTTTTCACTTCTAAAGTGGTCACTTACAAATTTCCCTGGGCTTTCAGAAAATGCAGCGACAAGCTGTGGTGCCTGGTTTTGAATTTTGCCCATGACGTTTGAGATCTTAGGCTCTCCCCTGATTATGTGATCTGTATCTTTACAGGCGTTGCTTCAGAAAGGCGAAGCCATGAACTGTCCTAAATGCAAGATTGTTGTACAGAAAAAAAGTGGCTGTGATTGGATACGCTGCACTATGTGTAAAACGGAAATTTGCTGGGTGACAAAGGGACCTCGCTGGGGACCTGCGGTATGATGTCCAATTCTAGTTACATAGAATTACATTGAAACTACAGGAGGAAAATAGACCATTCATTCCAATTTATCTCTGCCAGTGACTAAACTTAACAGCAGTTGGTTACCTCAGTCAGATGTATGGCTGGTTTGTGATGCCGTGTGGTTCAACTCCCAAACCAGCTGAGGTTATCTCTCCCCTCACCTGAAGCATGGTGATCCTCACATTAAACCAGCATCGGTCATCGTTGTTCAATGAGGGAATGGGACCATGGTGACTTTATCTTTTATGCTCAATACTAGGGCGCTACACTCCTCCAAGGATCTAAGGTTCCGCAAGTAGTTTTTTGGGGTTTTGTGGGGGTGGTGGGGGTGTGGTGAGCGTGTGTGAAATGATGTGTCTTATTAGTCATCTGCTATTAATTAGATTTTCACATCAGTAGTCGCTCCTGTGCATTGAGAGGGTTGCATAGCCTCACAGCTGGGCACCATGTAGACGTGTTTCTGTGTATCACCGGCTTCTAAGGACTTATTTCCATACTTTTTGCATGGATTGCTTTTACAGTCATAGAGCTTTATATAGAAGAAGTGAACTTAGCAGAAAAATCAAGTCCCCCTTTGCAGGGATCGCACTCTCTCCTTTCAAATCTTTTCCATTTCTTTGTGCTGATCTGGTCTGAGTTGTTTCAAGGATTTTTTCCTCTTCCTTGAACCAGAGGGGTTCCTAGTTTAAAAATAAGGGGATCCCCGTTTAAGATACAGATAGGGAAACAT